>NW_020837946.1:24671795-24772320 GCF_003676395.1 Aethalodelphis obliquidens | reverse complement strand
TATATATATATATATATATAAAATATATATATATAGCGCATAAAAAATATATATGGAATATTACTCAGCCATAAAACAGACTGAAATATTGCCATTTGCAACAACATGGATGGACCTAGAGATTAACATACTAAGTGAAGTAAGTCAGAGAAAGACAAGTATATAATATCACTTAAATGTGGAATCTAAAAAATAACACAAATGAACTTATTTGCAAAACAGAAACAGACTTACAGACATAGAAAAAAAATATGGCTATCAAAGGAGAAAGCTGGTGGGAGGGATAAATTAGGAGTATTGGATTAACAGATACACATTATTACATATAAAACAGATAAACAACAAGGATTTACTCTATAGCACAGAGAACTATATTCAATATCTTGTAATAACCTATATTGGAAAAGAATCTGAAAAAGAATACACACACACACATATATATGTAGCTGAATCATTTTATGTACACCTGAAACTAATACAATATTGTAAATCAACTATACTTCAATTTAAAAAAAAAATAAAAAAGGAAAAAAAAAAAAAGAAGCAAAACCCGAATTAGTAATGTACATTTTCTGCCAAACAAGAGTTTAAAGCCTCCTTTTTTTTTTTTTTTTTTTAAGTCACTGTAGAGTGTATATCACAAGTGGAAAAGCAGCACTGAAACAGATGCAGGACACAAACTTCCTTATCTTTTTCCCACCCTGCCTCACAAAACTCTTGAGCCAAAACAGAGATGCAGAGAAGCTTTATATTGTCTACCCATACTGCAGATAGAAAGTAAAATAAACATCAAGCATTTCAAAAGTGTGTTAAAACATGCCTTCTTTAGCAAGGCAGTGATTAAAACTACACTGCCAATGATACTAATAAATCCAGTACAAAAAATTTTTAAAGATATCCCCTTACATGCAGAGTTGTATGCATACAGAAGTTTGAGCAATATGTTAGAAAAAATAGAAATCTATTTAGGTTAGAACAAATATTTCTTTACCAAAAAATCTATAAGTCCTTTAATGACAAGAGCCTGAAACCACTGCATATCATTTATGGTTTATTGTAAGTAAGGATATTTATGCTAATTATATACTAAACTCTATATATTATTTTCTTCAAAGTATATATTAGATCTTTCTCAATACAATTTATGCTTTAATGTATTAATTCAGTTAAGAGTTATGGAAGCCCTCTCTGTGTGGCTGAAGATGGAGATGTGAACTGAATAGTAAGGCAATTCTTATCCTATTGCCCAGAGTGGCTGTAAGGATGGTCTTACAGAGCATTGTTGAACTAGACTACTGTCTAAATGATCTTCAAATCACACTTGCATTTTATTATCAGTGGCTACAACCAGACCAATCTCTTGATCTTTGTAACATCAATACCCAATATAGCTCATAGTAAAAATTCCAAGAATGTGGGAAGGAAAAGAAGCAGGAGAAAGGGGGAAAAAACAGAATAATAAAAGAAAAGAACATGGTGAAACAGCCCTAAGCTAAGAACTCTCAGGTGTGGTCCAAATTGTGCCATTTAGATATATAACTTTGGGTAAATTACCTAAATCTTCTTTAATCTCTAATTTGAAGGAAGTCTACTATATGATCTCCAAGATTTCTTCCAGCTTTAACTCAAGTATAAGAACATTTTCTCATAATAGAAAAATAACTTTAGCAATTTAATGTTTATTCTTCTAAATATTTTCATCATGAAGAATATAAATATTTAATCACTATGTTGAAATGCATATATTCATGGGATTCCCCGTAAGAAACTAATATAACCAATGATTTCAAATTCTTACATATTCTTCGTTTCATATCAAGAAACATAACATAACTGGCAGTAGGGGAAAATTATTATACCATTAAAACCTATTCCAATTTTGTCCAATCAACCCTGAATTCACTGATTCCAATGTGTTAAATTTAGTTATAGAGAATACTAAATAATCTGTTCATAAGGTTGAAACAGAGACCCAGCCACACTTTGAATACTCATTGCCCCATGGTCGGAATTTTGGAGCTTCACCTTGTTCTTTTCATAGAACAATCACATTTGAAAAAGACACACGGTCAAAGGAAGAGTTGGTACCAATTCTATCAGAAAGGTAACTTATAAATAAATTACACATTTGTACTCAGCTTACCAAGTTCATATTATTTGTTTCAGGTTACGTTTTTTGAAGAATAAACTAATTTGGTACTAAAGAGGATATTCTTTGACTATTTATGAATATTAGTATGCCTTACTCAAATGTGTGCCTCATTTACCTCCATCTCACTTACTTCTTGTACACAATTTTTCAATATGTCATTAGTAACAGGATTCACAGGAAGAATCATCTTGTAAATGCCAATGTATTTATTATCAGTGACCAAGTTAGTCTCAAAAACAGTCAGTGTTTGGGATTTATGCATTCTAAAATACTTTATTTTCTACCAAAACATTCTCTCAAAAAAAAGAAGCATTAAGAAAAGCAGTCTCCTTCCAATTTGCTAATTATTCTTTACTAATATTATTGAATATAAATTTTACTCTGAAAATCTTTTCTGTGCCTACTTATGGATGTTTAAGAATATTTTATTTAAGAATCATGTAGCATAATTAAATGTTCTCGATAATATAAACTATTATAGTTCACTACTATTTTGCATTCACTTGTACAGAATAGTCAGACAGGTTATGTTTCCATCTTTGGTGAAATTAAAGATAACTCATGGGAGGTTTATATATTAACATAATATGTCATTTACATCAGCTATTCCATTGGGGTTTTATAACCAAAGCTGAATCAATTAAAATAGATAAAACTCTAATAAAGTTTAACTCTAAACCAGAATTTCATCACTCATTCCCTGGAGAACAGGCAAAGATACCTGAGGACAAATTTACTTAATTGTTCCACCATAAAGCCTTTGCTTTAATCACTGACTTCTTCAAAGGAATTCCTGGCAGTTTTAATTAATTAGCCTAATTCCTTATTCATTCACAGAATTGAAAATATTTTACATCCATTCTCTTAGCTGAAAAGCCATTATTTATTTAGTTAGTTAGTTAGTTAGTGAGTTAGTTGTTTTGAAGCTTCAGGATACCATAGAAACAGAGTTCCCACCACTGGGGATGGAAGGTGAATCCAGATCTCTAGCAGTTATTCAGAGATGAGTGATCCGTTCATAGCTTCACTGTAGAAGTTTTATCAGAAGGGAATCAAATTAAATCTGCTTTAATGATATCCATGATCATATCCAGCATTTGTTCTTTTTTGAATTTGAAAATTATATCTATTCGGTATCCATCTGGTAGATGATATCAAGTACCATTTGCATTTTAAATTTAAGTTGTAAAAAAAATCCAAAATAAAACCAAGTTAACTGTCTCAAAATCAACTGTTATGTATCTGTGGCTTGTATATTCCAAAAAAGAAAATAAACAGACTGAAATAGTAAAAAAAATACCAATTTCTTTTTGTGTGATCTTGGGCAACTTATTCAATCCCACTGTGACACAAATATTTTTAAACATGCCTGTACACTCTAGGGTGACTAAAGATTACATGAATGCCATTGCAATTTTTTTTTTTTTTTTTTTTTTGCGGTACGCGGGCCTCTCACTGTTGTGGCCTCTCCCGTTGCGGAGCACAGGCTCCGGACGCGCAGGCTCAGTGGCATGTGGGATCTTCCCAGACCGGGGCACGAACCCGTGTCGCCTGCATCGGCAGGCAGATTCTCAACCACTGCGCCACCAGAAAAGCCCCATTACAAATTTTAATGATGTCTTTATGTAAAGATGATTTAGACTCTAAGAGTATAATCAATAAAAAAGAGAGGGAAATGCAGGAAAGACTGCAGTTGTCCCTTCGATATCCAGGTATTTAGCAAGGATTGATTCCAGGAGCCCTCGCACTTACCAAAATCCACAGATGCTCAAGTTCTTATATAAATATAAGTGGCGTAGTACAGTGGGTGGATGTGGAGGGTCCTCGAATGTGTGTCCCTCTACGGCATTCAGCTGAGGTGGAAATGAGTGAAGCACTCCGCTTCCCCTAGGGTTAGAAAACTGATAACTGCCACTGGTCATCCTGCCTGACATAGGGAAACAATGTTTCTGAGATGGATAGAGAAATTGAGACTTCATAACATCATCTGTGTCACCAAGACGAGCCAAATGAGAAGTCTTTTCCCTTAAGTTTCCAGTTATGAGAACAAAATGTCTTTTTTTTTCTCTCTCTTGTAAGAGAGAATGAGAAAATAACAGAAAGAAGATCCCAACGTAATCTTGTACATACAGGTATTATGTTTGTGACTTGTAGCCAAGCCAGTTGCCAAAACAAATCTATTGTTTGTTTGTTTGATAACTTTCCCTATTCTTTTGGCCTAACTTCTTAGAGTATCTTCTTTACCTCTTTGCACTTTATCTCCCAGGCCTCACTCTATTAAGGTATTGCCTTAAAAAAAAAGTAACTTGGAAAGAACATCCAGTTAGAGGTTGACAAGAGCAAAGACAAAAATACCATCATATTTAAATAATTTAAGCTACTCCAAACACTTCTATCCATCATTCATTGCTACAATATACATATTTCTAAAAACAATTATAAATGCACCTAGCTGCCTTCCAGATTGTGTAAAAATTCTTTCATCCGTTTTACTCAATAGTTCTAAATTACTAAATTTAGTAGGCATTTTGGGCAATGGGATTTAGTCTTTATGTCCCCTGGGCACTGGAACACTTGTTTCCCTCACTATGATAAGGACTGCAGAATCACTTCCAGGGCATTTCTCAGCCTTCCTTGCTGTAGGGTGAATGCAGGGCAACAGAATGAATATGAGTGAAAGTGATCTGTACCACTTTAACTACTCTGCTTTAGACTTGAATTGGATGAGAAACACTTGTGCTAAATCACTGAAATTTTAATGTTGACCTGCTAGAGCACTTCATGTTGCTTGTCCTAAGTACTGTCTATTCTAACCAGCTACACCTCTGGTGACCTCAGGACACTTCAGCCTCCTAAGCTGAATATCAAGGTGTTTTCTAACTTCACGGAGGAGTCATTTCATCATTTTGTGCAAACCTGGTCTAAGGTGGTTGAATAATACAGCATTTTCCTTATCAATTTAGTCTTTGAATAGTACTTTTTCCTCTACTTCAACTTCTAACATCAGAAAATCATCTAACATCTCTCCTGGAATTTTGCTGGATATAGGAAAAAAAAAAAAAAAAAAAGAAAGTGAAACTAAGACCAGGCTTGATTTCCAGGTCTTGGTAAACATGAGTGTTTCAGAATTTTAAGGATTTGCATAACAATAACAATGTAAATGTTCATATCACCAGCTCCCTGTTCCCTAACCAATACCACGGAGGCATAATAGACCAAAACAAAAAAAACAAGCAAACGTACAAACAACATCTCTCCATAGTATAAGAGTACCTCCAAGGCACAAAAGCACGATTGATGTCTATAAATAATGGAATTTTTGAAATTATTAGATATGCATTCAAGATAGGCTTTAGAAAACTGAACGGAGATATAAAATGGTTATCTGAAAAAATGACAAGGAATTATGAGATTTGCTCTGGCTAAAATAAACAAATTGCCTATAAACAGTTTGTATATCAAGTTTATATAGTTTCATCTCTTTTTTACCCACATTATTACTTGAGGTGTAATATAAGTTCAAAAGTTTTTATAACTGCACTAACAAGCATGATTTGTCACTTTTCTTTCCTGGATTATTCTAGACTTTGGTTCTCCTACTTTCGACGAAAAATTATGCTTTTGGTAATTCTGAAAATTATTTTAGATTATGTTAATTTTAAAGGAAAGTTTTTATTATAAAACATATTTTTCCCATCTTCTTTCTTTTAGGTCACTTTATCAGGCTTAGGTAGCCAAGAGGGGAAAAGTAGAAGTTAGTTATCTGATACAAGTCCAGCTTCCCCTGCTATAATTTACATCATGTTATTTTATTATATTCAAGGAAATATACAATTACTTATTTACTTTTAAGTTGATGTCTCCCCTCACAAGAATACACGCTCTATGAAAGAATGGACTTTGTTTACCTGTTCACCCCCAATTCTCACAACTATGTCTGTCTCAATAATATTTATTAACTGGAATATCAAATGATTTAGACATCTTTGTGCACAGCAAATTCACCATGTAATTACTGATCCTCCATTTTCTTTCCTAATCACAGCTCTCAAATCAATTCTGTATTACAGTTTCCTTTAATACATGTTTTAATGGTATTTCCAATTAGGTAAAACCACAAACACTGTGATGTAGGAGACTTGTCAATACGCTGGCAGTGAGGATTCTGCAACATGACATTTAGTGGCAACTTTATTTTGAAGATTCCTGGACACTAAGGGATACAGTAGTTATTTTAAAACTTAAATGAAATCTTATAGGTCATTAGACTTCTTATAGGTCTGGGCAAGTACTTTGTCCCTGGAATAAAAAGAGTTGAGACCTACGCTTGGGGGAAAATTAATGTATCATTTACTTGTATGCTGATCAAAAGAATTAGTGAAATGTATTAAGATATAAAGTCTTGCAATAGAAATGTCTGTCAAATTTCGAATTATCATTCTAGAAAATTATTAAGAATTATTGAGAGGCTCTTCAAAGCCTGACTTACAGTGCATCTATAGAAACAGTTGAGTTGACTGAAGTGATGATGATGTAAGTGGTTGAAATTTTTTCTGTGCCTCATGGTCTGATTGAACCTTTTCTTCTCAAAGTATTTCAGTTAATCAGCACCACTTCCATTAACATATGGATTTACTTAAAGACCTAGGGAAGATACTAACTTCTATTCTAGAGGCTTTTTGTTTGTTTGTGTATTTGTTTTAAATAATATAATTGTATAAGGGACTGTTTCCTAAGTGGGAAAATAAAGTGCTACCATCACAAATCTCTCTACTTAATCAATTCATTTACACAAATAACAAGTCATTTAAATTAGAACAGCATGAAAACTGATCATTCTTAGTGTTCCAAGCAGTAATTAGTGTTCTCTTTCTGGATTTTGTTGACAGAGATGGAGTGGGGTAACAGCATTCCATAAAGAAGAAATAGTAAATTCCACATTTTCTTTCCAATTCAACAAGAAGCTGCTAGTTTAAATACCTGCATTTGAGTATCTATACCAATAAAATGAAATGGTTTTTCTTTAACAAATATCAAATAATTCATTCAGAGGTATCGGTAAATGGAATTTGTGCTAAGTCAAAAAATGTACTCTTGCAATTATTTTTTCGACATTACTATATCTCAGTATGAGTTTTCAATATCCAAAAGATCTAGTTATTTCAATACACTTTTTCTTTTCAATTGATTTTGCAAAATAACTTTGTCTACACTCAACAAAAGAACAATATACAAAGACCTCTGAAAGCAGATGTGCTGCCACACTGTTCTGATTTAATAGTTTGATCACTCTCCTTTGGTGGTGAATGCAGTGGACCACTGGAAATTCCAAAATTCTTGTCCTTTGGAGGCATGTAGAAATATATATATGTATAATATAAATATAAATATATATATTTTCTATATACTTCCAAACATATACATATACATATGTTTGGAAGTATATAGAAAATTATGAGTATCAAAACAAATTATATTTCATGTTCTCTTAAAAAAATTTGTATAGAGTTCATAGTGCAGTAGCATAAATATAAATAATAGTTATAATAACTCATAATATTCCTGACAAGATCTTTACTATAGAGAGTCCAATATTTTAGCAACAAGCCATTTTATTTCTTATTCACAATACCTCTGTTGAGCACTTATGGTATAAAATCTTAGCCTACTTGGAAGCTAAAACATAAGAAAGCATATGTGACCCTCGCCTTCAAGGAAATTTACTTTCTAGTAAATGAGATAAAACATGAATGACAATAGATACAATAAATGCAATGTGGTCAGGTTTGTGGGAACCTGGAGAGAGTTTTTTTTCCAGTTAAGGTTGACTGAGAGTGGTATGAATGAAGGCTGTGAAGAAATGCAATAGTGAACTAGTAAAAAAAACAAAACAAAACTTGATGATCTTCAGTTTTATATCATAAATTTTATCTTCTCTAGTTTAGAACTTGTCTCATCTTGATTGAATTTAGATGGATGGTCACTTTTTAGGAGCTAATTCATTCCTTCATTAACAAATGCTAACTTAAATAGGACTGTCTCTTCCAATACATTTTATGTATGTATGTATGTATGTATGTATGTATTGTCCACACCACGGGGCATGCAGGATCTTAGTTCCCTGACCAGGGATTGAATCCGTGCCCCTGCTGTGGAAGCCTGGAGTCCTAACCACTGGACCACCAGGGAATTCCCTCTTCCAATACCATTTAAGTTCATGCTTTCCCATGTGCTAGTAGACTTGTTTAACTTGGCAATCATAATTAAGTTCCTCTTAGATGAATATATCAGCAGAGAAAACCTGAGTCATTGAAATAGCCTGAGAAAACAACAGCAATTTTTCATCAACCGCTCCCTACATGTGACTAAATCAATTCATCTCCTAATAAATAAAAGCTTGGATATAAAATATGTGGTTCATACCTTTTTGCTATTTCACTTATTTATTAAGTTTGCTCTCAGTGAAGAAAATTTTTTATGAATTTCATAGCTGAATATATTGACACATAAATAGATCAAAAGATACAAAGTGCTCTCAAACACTTAAGAAAAAATATTACAATGAGATTCCTTCCCTTTGTAATTGTCCCCTTGGTCCATTTAGTAAACAATATTCAACTGTCTAAAAATCACACATATCTACCATAGCGAAGAGGTTTTTGAGCATGCCTCCCTAATATGTGCATATATTGTTATTTATACATTATATACATTTATTGCTACTTTACTAATATAATAAGAAATCTCAGAAAAACTTGTAAACATCCACCACTAATTTTAGTGCCATTTCTGAAACATTAAATTTGATATTGCAAAACTTTAAACATTTCCAGGAAAAAAAAATTCTGTTTTGTCTTATTATAGATGCTTTGTTTAAAAATGCCAAGCAGGACTTCCCTGGTGGCACAGTGGTTAAGAATCCTCCTGCCAATGCAGGGGACACGGGTTCGAGCCATTGGGATCCGGTTGGATCCCACATGCCGCAGAGCAACTAAGCCCATGGGCCACAAGTACTGAGCCCACGTGCCACAACTACTGAAGCCGGTGGGCCTAGAGCCCGTGCCTCGCAACAAGAGAAGCTGCCGCAATGAGAAGCCTGCGTACCACAACGAAGAGTAGTCCCGGCTCGCCGCAACTAGAGAAAGCCCGCGCACGGCAACCAAGACCCTACGCAAACAAAACTAAATAAATAAATAAAATCTTTAAAATATGTATGGTAAAAATGCCATGCAAATGTTGAAGGCCACATACTATTATTAGCTCATGTCTCAAGACTCATTTTAAGTAGGTCAAAGTTCATCATTAAAGATAGTATATGGAGAGCCATATTTCATACAGTCTTCTTAATCATATGAATTTCTTGCTGCTTTCTTGTCAGACTTGATTAGCTCATCAGTGTTTTTTTAACCTTGCAGTGCAGTTGAAGAACACCTAGGAGTATATGTGTGTCAGCACTGCTTTTTTTTTTACCCCATTTGTACTTATATTATCATTTCTCTTCATCTCAAGCCTCTTGAAAGAACTTTTAAATTTGTGAAGTGTTAGTTTAGTTAAAACTCAGTAATATTATCTGTAAAACCACTTAACCAGGAACACAATCTGCAATCCCCAGCCATACACTGAAAGCAAAGTAATGCCTGAGGGAGGGCACCACTGCCCACCCCTCTGCATGAAGGGACCCCCATTCTTCTCTAAGAGTTCATGGCATTAGTGCTTTATATGGAACGTTGGACCAGCATACAGACTAAGGAAGCACACCAGTGTCAATCACACATTAGGAAAGCTTACTTTGCTTTTTTACATTTTGTTAGATAAAAAGATATATAAAGAGCCAGATTCCAACAGATGAACTTGCAGTGAAGCACACCTTGGAAACTGCTGTCCTACATTCTAACAGAGTGAATTTCTAAAATCCAAACCTACTTAAAACTCTTTAGTGTCTTGCCTTTGTTTACAGTTTTAAGTCCAAACTCTTTGCATGCATTTCAAGGCCTCTGGCCTCTATCTTAAATGCACGCTGTGCTGCAATGACACAAACTATTTTGTCTTCCCCAACATAGCGTGCCTCCATGGTTTGCTCTTGTTCTCACTCTCCCTTCAGTGTGGAACAGCCTCCTGTACATCCTGTGGTCCTTGAAACACTCATGTCACTTCCATGACACTTTAGTGACACACCAGAGCAGAACTAATCATTCTCTCTTCCAAACTTTATAAAATAAGCTAGTTAGCTAGATTTGTACTGTACATAGCAATAAATTAATGTATAAAATAAACCATAATACATGGTTACTATTGATGATATAATCGGGGGCAAAAGACTACTGCTTATCATTATTAATTTTGAAAATGCTAAAACAATGTTGGGGAAACAATGAAGAAATGCAAACCTTTAAAGATGAAAAATATATAAAATAAATATTTCTTATACGAGTCCACTAAATAAATGCATATTGAGTGCCTTCTATATGCCTAGATAGAGATTCGGGATAAAAAGAGACAGCCCCTGGGCTTCCCTTGTGGCGCAGTGGTTGAGAGTCCGCCTGCCGATGCAGGGGACACGGATTCGTGCCCCGGTCCGGGAAGATCCCACATGCCGCGGAGTGGCTAGGCCCGTGAGCCATGGCCGCTGGGCCTGTGTGTCGGGAGCCTGTGCTCCGCAACGGGAGAGGCCACAACAGTGAGAGGCCCAAGTACCGCAAAAAAAAAAGAGACAGTCCCTGCTCTTCTATAACTTTCAGACTAATGGGTGGTACAAGTTAGTAACAATTAGTGTTATTAAGGGGGTGTCCTGGATATTATAAGAACATACCAAAGAAGACCTAAGTAAGCCAGAGTTTCATAAAGCTGCCATGAGGAAGTTGCCTTTTAAACAGAGACCTACAGGAAAAGGTAAAAAATAAACAAATAAACAAATAATAAATGGTAGTAGTAGTAAAGGAAAGAAAGTTCCAAGAAAAAGGGAAACTAAATTTGAGATCCCTGAGATTAAGGGGAGCAAGACTGTTTGGGAGTCAAAATCCAGGCAGGATGTCTGGAGTACAGAAAAAAAGGATCTACCAAATGGGGAAGATGGAGACATGGGGCCAGGAAAGAGTGCCTTGCAAGCCACTGTCAGCAAAAACTGTGATGAACTTTGGACAAAAAGAATACTGAGAGATCGTTCAGTCAAATGCAGGACATTCCTAGAGGAGCCTTCCAGGTTATCTGATTCTATAAGGCTCTGTGCCTTTATGCTTGGCTGGGCTATTTTGCCACTTTGTAGAGACCTAAGTTAACTTTTGGAGAGCTAATGTAAGTGCAAATGATTCCTGTCCACAGAAATGCAAAGAGTGTTTTTTTTATTTGTTTGTTTGTTTTTGCGGTACTTGGGCCTCTCACTGTTGTGGCCTCTCCCGTTGCGGAGCACAGGCTCCGGACTCGCAGGATCAGCGGCCATGGCTCACGGGCCCTGTCGCTCCGCGGCATATAGGATCTTCCCGGGCCGGGGCACGAACCCGAGTCCCCTGCATCGGCAGGTGGACTCTCAACCACTGCGCCACCAGGGAATCCCTGGAAATAGTTTTGTCCAGTAAAGACATCGTTGATTTCTGCCCTATAAAAAAGATGATTCCAAACATTATGGTTTTATTAGAGGATACAGTTTTTGTATCTATTAAAAGAATCACTTCAACATTCCTTTTTTTTTTTTTTTTTTTTTTTTTTGGTATGCGGGCCTCTCACTGTTGTGGCCTACTCCCGCTGCGGAGCACAGGTTCTGGACGCGCATGTTCAGCGGCCATGGCTCACAGGCCCAGCTGCTCCGCGGCATGTGGGATCTTTTCAGACCGGGGCACGAACCCGTGTCCTTTGCGTCGGCAGGCGGACTCTCAACCACTGCGCCACCAGAGAAGCCCCGTTTCAGCATTCTTTATTGACTATCTATGTTTAAAGATCAGATTCTCTTTTGAAGATAGAAAATTCTGTTGGGAATCTAAATGAGATGGCAGAGGTACAAGATGAAGGCAGAAGCAGTGGGAATAAAGAGAAATGGGGTGGTCTGAGAGACGTTTAGGAGGAAGACTATGGTGATGATGGTAGATAAAGGAGAAGGAAGAGTGAAGGAAGGTATGACCCTGATATTTCTGAAACAATAAATTGAGTAGATGGTAGTTCTAGTTACTGAGAGGAAGGCAGGCTTGGGTGAAAAGTAAAATTGCATTTTTAGTAGAATCTTTGCATAGCTATAGAGTTTATTCAATCAGTGTCCAATGGACATTTCTTTATTGTTGGCTTATTTTGTCATGCATTTAAAAAATAGCCCCATGATATACCCAGCACACAGCACTGAGAATAAAGGCATATACTGAAGATAAACAAAATTAGATTATTTTGTACTATATACCAATCTATAAAGTTACTGAGTGCACATGTTATGTTTAGAAATAATGACTAAGAAAATAAAATATTGACATTTGATTCAAGTATTAGAATTGTAGGTTACTTAAACTTGTAAGTCCAAGCACTAGAGAATATATTCATGCATAGTCAACTAATTGCTTCATTTATTTAAAAGTATTTCAAGGAATCAAGAACAAGATCTGTTAGAAAAATGAATACTGTAGAAGTTATCGATAGCATTCTTTATGTTAATGATAATATATAAAATGTTTAATATCCTATTTCCTATTATGAGGAACAGTGATATGTTACTGATCTATAATTCAAATTGTTATAATAAAAAATCATTACAAATGAAAGAA
Organism: Aethalodelphis obliquidens; assembly: GCF_003676395.1. NCBI lineage: Eukaryota > Metazoa > Chordata > Mammalia > Artiodactyla > Delphinidae > Aethalodelphis > Aethalodelphis obliquidens. Next base: position 24,759,429 of record NW_020837946.1, on the reverse strand, counting down.
AGTACCCTTAAAATAGCATATGTGCTGTCCAAAAGTCATAATTCATGATGTTATAGTGAGCCATTTTCAAATGTTCAGTAAAAAATTTAAGATTCCCTCTTGGTGAGTAACAGAAGTAGTATGACCCTTATGCCTGAGGCTGTCATGTGTTTAGGTGCCAGTGTCTTTAACCAGAATATGATTATTGAAGACAGAAAGTATTATTTGAATTCAACACTGTGTCCTCAATGCTGAGCACTTCAATAGGAAAAAGAAGGCACTCAATGAATGTTAGTCAAAAAAGATAAAGAATAATGTACAGCTATTTCTGTATTATTGGACAAAACAACCTCAAGCCATATTCAAAATTTATCATGTAATCCTTAAGGTATTATTGTTCTCATTAAAAATGTAACATAGTTATATTTCAGAAAACAGAAAAAATTGTATCGTAATCCAAGCATACTAATATGCTTACTGATAATATTTTAATTTTGGCAAAAAAGACTCTCAGCAATTGTGAGAAAAAAATTTATAATGTTAATCCAAAATATGTATTTTTTTACAAATCCTAGATTTGTGTACTGACAATGATAGTGATAATTGTCTGAATGTGAAAGGAAGGAGGAAAGAGACAGAGGGAGGGTAGAGGGAGAGGAAAAAAGGAAAGAAAGAATGAGGAAGGGAAGGAGGGAGAAAAGGAAGAAAGGAAAGAAAAGAAATTCATAGCAAAATGATTTATTTCTTTACTCTTATTTCACTGTTAAATCACTAGATTTTCAGTATTTGTAATACTGTCTGGTGAGTACAGTGAACTCAAGCATAAACATGGGAATATGTCTAAAATTACTTTCTAGAGCAGCTCCAGCAGAACAACTTCACAGACTGCCTCACTGAACAAATCAGCCAGCAGTAACAGGGTTCACAGGGGACAAAAAGTTCACAGTGGATGTGAATGGAATAAATTATTAAGTACTAAATTTTCTAAATGCTATCAGTAAAATAACAGCTATAGTCCCATGAAACTAGTGCCTCTTGTGTATTAGAAGGAGGAAAGGGGAAAATATAATTAATTTAAATAATAATAATTTATTACATCAGTATATTTTACAAAATATCATACTTGAAGTTTAAAAAATCTCAAATAGAAGTAAATATTGCCTAAGAACTTATCACTTCTTTTCCAAGACATCCAAATCTAAACTAAAATCTCCTAAAAATAATGAAGTAATCCTAAATCTTAAGTCCAGTCTTAACAACCAAGCTCTAAAATCATCATACCTTAAAATGTTGTAACTGAGGGATCTTTGAAATCATCTTGTTGAATAGGTTCCTCCCAAAATTCATGTCCCACCAGAACCTCAAAATGTGAACTTATTTAGAAATAGGGCCTTTGTAGATGTAATTAGGTCAGAAGAGTTCCTAATCCAATGACTTGAGTCCTTATAAAAAGGGAAAAAAAGAGACACAGAGACAGACACACTGGGAGAATTCCATATGAAGATAAAGGCAGAGATTGGAGTGAATTGTCTACCAGCCAAGAAACACCAAGGATGCCAGCAACCACCAGAAGCTGGGAGAGAGGCATGGGACAGTTTCTTCCTCAGAGCACCCGGAAGGAACCAACCCTACTGATTCCTTGATTTTGGACTTCTAGCTTCCAGATCTGTGAGAGACTAAATTTCTGTTGCTTAAAGCCACTCAGTTTGTGGTACTTTGTTACAGCAGCCCTAGGAAACAAAGACACTAACAAAAGCCTTTATTGTGTACATGAATACATTGGATCTGGAGAGGATAAGTTATTTATTCAAGATCATATAGCTAATTATTGTTAGAATCAAAATTAGACGTCATTATCTACCAAGCAGTTTTTACTAAATTTATGATTTATTACACTCACTGCAACCGAGATTATGTTGAACTAAAAGTACAATGTTAGGGCTTCCCTGTGGGGCAGTGGTTGAGAGTCCACCTGCCGCTGCAGGGGACACGGGTTCGTGCCCCGGTCCAGGAAGATACCACATGCCGTGGAGCGGCTAGGCCCGTGAGCCACGGCCGCTGAGCCTGCGCGTCCGGAGCCTGTGCTCCACAACGAGAGAGGCCACAACAGTGAGAGGCCCGTGTACCGCCAAAAAAAAAAAAAAAGTACAGTGTTACAGGAAGCATTACAACAAAACTGCTTTCACCTTCAAGTTAAATAATTTTAATTTCATGCTTGAGAGGTGGTATAGCCTGTTGGTCGAGAACATCGACTCTAGGACCAGATTTCCTGAGTTTGACACTCTCCAGCTCAATTTTCTATTAGCCAAATAGGAATAACAAGAATATTTAAAGCATAGGGTTGTTGTTAAGATTAAATTATATAACATTTGAGAGCACCTAGAATACTGCCTGGCACACATTAAGGTTATGTTACTGTTGGCTGTTTTATCTCTGAAAATATTCACTAACTACAGCTAAACATTTAAAATAACTGATTCTGGATGAAGTAAACCTTACATAATAATCACACAGATGATGGTGAAATTAAAAGCAAAACATACTTTACATTTAAACAGGTATTTTAACTAAGAAAAGACAATGTCAATATTTTCTGAAATATAAAAAATATATATATAAATATGAATGCAACATACTAGTTCCAGCCATACATATGAATAAATCTATCACTCATGACTATTTTGTCCTAATTATCAAGGGATTACACGGCTAAATGCTTTAGTAGGTAAAGTGAGATCTTTGAAAAAACATATACAATTGTCCCTTAAACAACAGAAGTTTAAACTGTATGGGTCCATTTATATGTGGATTTTTTTTTTCAATAGTAAATCCTGTAGTACTACATGTTCCTCAGCTGGTTGAATCTGAGGATGCAGAACTGTGGATACAGAGGAACACGAGTACAAAGCGCTAAGTTATACTAGGATTTGCAACTTCCTGGAGGATCGGTGTCCCTAACTCCACATTGTTCAAGGGTCAACTGTAGTAATAACAACTAGATTCAGATGAACTGAATTGCTCCTCGTTTTTCATATCACCAAAAGGTCAATTTAGATGAAGGCCGTCTTTCTCGTGTTTTTACACATTTTTATTACCTAATTTTTCTTACATATTTTTATATCACTAGGGTACAGAGGATGAGATCGGGAGAGGTAAAAAACATACACTCATTTCTCATTTCTAATACCTCACAATTGTCAGTTACAAAGTATACTGCCAATCACTTAAACATCTTAAAATCCCAAATGATTTATAACGCATTCAACCAAAACTAAACTTTAAGGTTTGAGAAAAGAATAAAAACAAGTGAAGTGTTTAATATATTGGGCATTTAAAAAGGAGATTTTACTGGGCTTCCCTGGTGGCGCAGTGGTTGAGAGTCCGCCTGCCGATGCAGGGGACACGGGTTCGTGTCCCGGTCCGGGAGAATCCCACATGCCGCGGAGCAGCTGGGCCCGTGAGCCATGGCCACTAACCCTGCACGTCCGGAGCCTGTGCTCCGCAACGGGAGAGGCCACAACAGTGAGAGGCCCGCATACCGCAAAAAAAGAGGAGATTTTACTTAAAATAACTTAACCAGGTTAGAATCCACATAAGTTCAGAATTTTGAGGGCCATACTTTCATTTTTTCAATGGAGTATTATTAGTGAAATTACACATTTCTGGCATTCATAACCTTCAAAATCTGTTTGATATGAAAAATAACAATGTAACTATTTTAATTTTCTTTGCAAATATTAATTAGGACTTTTTATCATCAGACATGATTAAAGAAAAAGAATTCATCAGGCAGAAGAAAAAGATTTTTTAGAGTACAAACATTTTCACTATTAATTAATACCAGTTACCTATGAGCTTACAATAAACTAGTATTCAGAGCCGTTGTTATTAAAGGCACAGGTTTTAACAGACACATAGATCAATAGAACAGAACTGAGAGCCCAGAAATAAATCCACAATTATATGGTCAATTAATTTATGACAAAGGGGCCAAGAATTTACAATAGAAAAAAAGACAGTCTCTTCAATAAATAATGTTGGGAAAACTGGACAGCTACATGCAAAAAAAAAAAAAAAGACAAGAAACTGGACCACTTTCTTATACCATATACAAAAAATAAACTCAAAATGGATTAAAGACTTAAAGGTAAGACCTGAAATCATAAAACTCCTAGAAGAAAACATAGGTAGTACACTCTTTGATATTGGTCTTAGCAATAATTTTTTGGATCTGTCTCCTCAGGCAAGGGTAACAAAAGCACAAATAAACAAATGGAACTATATCAAACTAAAAAGCTTTTGCACAGCAAAGGAAACCATCAACAAAATGAAAAAGCAACCTACGGAATGGGAAAATATATTTTCAAACAATATTCTGATCAGGGGTTAATATCTAAACTATATAAAAACTCACACGGCTCAATATCAACAAACAAACCACAAACAACTCAGCTAAAAAATGGGTAGAGGACCTGAACAGACATTTTTCCAAGGAAGATATACAGATGGCCAACAGGCACATGAAAAGATTCTCAACATCACTAATCATCATGGAAATGCAAATCAAAACCACAATGAGCTATCACTTCACACCTGTCAGAATGGCTATTATCAAAAAGACAACAAATAACAAGTGTTGGTGAGGATGTAGAGAAAAGGGAACCCTCATCCACTGTTGGTGGGAATATAAAGTGGGGTAGGCACTATGGAAAACAGTATAAAGATTCCTCAAAAAATTATAGAACTACCATATAATCAGGCAATTCCACTTCTGGGTATTTATCTGAAGAAAAAAAAGACACTAATTCAAAAGGATATACGCACCCTTATGTTCACTGCAGTATTATTTACAATAACCAAGACATAGAAGCAACCTATTCATTGATGAATGAATAAAGAAGATGTAGTTTATATACCACATCATATATGATACATATATATATATACATTATACATGTATGATATGTATACTTATATACACATTATATATGTATATGCATATATATACAATGGAATATTACTCAGCAATATGAAAGAAAAAAACATCTTGTCATTTACTACAACATGGATGGACTTGGTATTATGCTAAGTGAAGTAAGTTAGAGAAAGATGAAACTATATGATTTTAGATGTGAAATCTAAAAAAACAAAACAAATGAACAAACAAAACAAAACTGAAACAGAACCATAGATACAGAAAAGAGACTGATGGTGGACAGAGAGGGAGGAAGCGTGAGCAAAAGGGATGAAGAAGATTAAGGGGTACAAGCTTTCAGTTATAAAATACATGTCATGGAATGTAAAGTACAACACAGGAGATATAGTCAATAATATTGTAATAAATTTGTATGTTGACAATTGGTTATTACATTTATTTTGGTGATCAATTCTTAATGTGTATAAATGTTGAATCACTACGTTGTATGCCTGAAATGAATATAATATTGTATGTCAACTATACTTCAATAAAAGTAAATAAATAAAGGTATAGGGTTTAAGTGTGAGTTCAAACTATCACTATTTAAATTCTGGTTCACACCACTCACTAGTTTCCTAATCTTGAGCAAGCTGGTTTCTCTCCAAGCCTCACTCTCCTCATCTATAAAATAGGGATAAAAATCCTAGCTACCTCAAAGTGCATCATACAAAACCATGTCACTATGATCATGTATAAAGCTCATCTGCCTGTTTGAAATCTACTTTTCTAAAATAAAAATCCATGCATGAATTCAGCCAGTGTTCTTTCATTAATACAAATTGTAAGATGGCCATATTTTCCAATGCTCCTTTTTACACTGTATCTTCATTCATATCTTCTTTTATGAATAGAACTATATCCATAAGAAAAATCTCTAAAAATCTTCTGCTTTTTGAATGATGAAAACCACAGCAAGGCAAGACAAATATTTACCAGATGATCTACTTTAATTAGAATGGGTCTACAGGAAGAAGTTTACATGGTTAAAGTCTCTCTAAGCCTTTATTACATTTTTTCTTGTAAGAACCAACAAAATCCTCAATTTTACCAAATACTGTCCTGTTTCATTAGATTTATCCAATGTGCCAATTCTATTTGTTCATTCATAATATTCCTAAAATATATTCTTATACATGTACAATTTTCTTTTTATTCAATTTAAAATAGTAAGAAAAAAAAAAACTTTTCTTATCCCCTAATTCAATTATGCCATGCATTGAAATTCCTCTACCAAGACTACCATCTTATATTAAACATCCACCTTTCAGGTGTTAATAGGGGCCAAAAGTTGGGATTACCCAGTAGGTGATTTGTTATGCCATGAAGCATATTGATTATCCTGGTAGAGGAGCAGTTTGATGACATTCCCTACTTTATGCATGAAAATGAGTCTTCAGTAAATACAGTTAATAATATGATATTAAAAGAGCACTGCATTCACTTTTCTAACTCCACCCATGTTTTATTTGAATGTCTTCTTCAGAAACAGAGTTCCTATTCATTTTATTTGTAGGAATTTGGTGTATGAAATTAGGGCAAAATAGAATCATTCATCTCTTAGCTTGTATTTACTACCATATTTAAAATACAAATTAGTAACATCAATAAAAGTAATACCCAAAGTAAAGATAATCTCTGAAAATAAGTATAATTAATTTAGAGAAAAATAGATACCATATTGTATTAATACTCATTAAACCCTCTAAAAAATGATTTACAAAATAAGAGAAAGGATTTATCAGACCATTTCCAATCATGAATCTGCCAGGCAGTAAACAATTTTTAGGCATTTGAATAGATGTCTACTCAGGAAATGTGAAAGTGGATTTTTGTGTGGGCAGTGAATTGTATAACACTTTAGAAATTTATATTGCATTATTATAATAAAAAGCCATAAAAATGTCTGTGGGATTAACATAGTTAGGGCTGTAGGAGTTCCTGCAACTTCAATGTATTTGTGTATACTGCAGTCATCCTATCTCTTTTTAACAAAGCACTATAAATGTTCCTAGAAGGTTACCTTAACCTTCAGACTATCTTAAAATAACTGCATTTTCTACAAGATTCCACAAGATTTTTCTGAGTGCTTACTATGTGTGTAGCATTGTACCAGATTGGGAAGATAATAACAACAACAACAATAATAATAATACATTTTTAAAAACCTCACTATTTAGGCAGTTCCCAATTTAGAACAATTCAACTTCTAGCAATTTGTTAAATTTAACATACTCAGCTTGTTACACCCATGTTATTTGAAGTGGGCAGGACACTTACAAATATATTTAGAACACTGTCACTCTTTCTGTTTCTTGGGTGCTCAAGTGAAAAGTTCATCCTGGGACATGCAGTGGTAACTTGGACCAGCCTCTCTTGAGAATGTCAGATGTTGCAAAATTTGGAAGATAGAAACATAAGTAACTAATGAGAATAAGGTAGTGACTCCATAGGAATGCCAGGTTAGAAGTTAGTAAACCTAGGTAACTAAAAATTGTTCTTAACATTATACTAAAAATACTTTAAATAGAAATATTATTTTGATTATATAGTTAACCTTCAGTGGGCACAATTCATTTGCCATGCAAATTCTAGCATATAGAAATTTTAATTGTTTTTAAAATTCAGTATATAACAAATGCACTGTTAATACTCAATAGTATTTTTAAATAGGTCATTAAAATTCAATTCTAGTGATGGCTATAGCTGACATAGTAGGAATTTTGCTGTGGATTTCATATCCCCATTTCCTCAACCAATATCTATTGAACGTTTTTGTTGTGACTGTTCCAGAAAATGTTTCAGAACTGTAGATAGAATACTAATAAACTCATATTATACACCATAAACAATTAAAATACACAACTGCAGATGGCAATGAATGCTGTGGATAAAACTTAAACAATTAAAATTATTTTTAAAAAACCTCTTTTTTACTGTATTTGACCAACAACCAAGGCTTCACCATTTTAAAACAGAAATGTGATGAGGGGCCTAAAATACAAATAAAACAGAACAAAAACAAAATAAATCTGGTCGTTCAGCAATATTAAAAGTGTGCATTTGGATTGCAAAGTAATAGGAATAGTATAACCCTAAATATTACAACACTGTGTTTAAATACCCTCCTTAAATGTTTTGTTGCTTCTGAAATGAACAGACATACTGTCTCAGAGATATTTTTTTGCAAGATAACAGACTTAGAAACAAACTTGAGAAAGAAAGGCTGTTCTATCAACCTTTAATTACTCTTGAACCACATGATACAGAAAAGATCATTTAATTGGCCATTAAGGTTTATCCCATAGCCTGAATAGGAAAGAGAACAGAGCAAAATGAATGGAAAGGAAGTTGGATAAAAGGGGAAAATCAGAGGCACTGAAGAGAAGCATGAACACGTATTCCTGGTGGTGCCTAGATGTCTTCTCTAGGTGATGAGCTGAGCGGGTGTCTGTGCTGGGGAGGAGTAGAATGGACGGCAAAGTGAAAATTAAGTTGACAGGCTTGACTTGACAGAGAATTAACTTGACAGGCTGCATTGAGGCTCTGAAAGGAGACTCTGTGTGGGGGGAGTGACAAGGCATGACAATGTGCAGAATCTTAGCAGGTTCGGAAGACAGAAGGGGTACAGCCAGACTAGCTGAATGGAGAGGGGGTCTAGTTTGCATTACAGTGTTTTCCTACATTGATCACAAATTGAAGAGAGACTCAGCAAGCCACAGTGTGACCACCTCTTTCTCCCCTCCACACACATACATACCTTCAGAGGTTTTCAGTGGCACACCTGAGCCAGGGAACTAGGTAGAATGTTGCAAAATCCCAGTAGTGTATACAGTCAGTGACAGGTGAAAAACCAAGAAAGAAGGACGGGGCCTGGGATACCTAACCAGAAAAAAAAAGAGCATGTATGTATGTATGTGTGTGTGTGTGTATGTATGTGTGTATGTATGTATCTATCCATCTGACGCATGGAAAGAAAGAGAAACCCATGAGATCATCAGAGGCACAAATCAATGAAAAACGTCCTCAGACAGCTCAAGACCAGGATCTGACCAAACATTCCCATGGACTTAGACCCACCATTCCTCACTTTATAAGGCGGGAGGAGTGGAGGATATTGTGGACACTGCATACACCCTTCACTCTGCCTCCGTGAAGTCATTCAAATTTCCCTCACGCAATGTACCAGACACCACAAGCTGTGGTAGAGGAGAGAGATGAAGACATTATGGGGCCCAAAGTAAGCATTATCTAATGTGGATGTTTTGCTTTCTTCCAGTTTAATTAACAGACCAAACCAAACCAAACAAGAAGGCAATCAAAACCTTTAACCTAAGCTAATAATCAACAATCTTTACCCGAAACCCAATAGGCAGGTGCTCGAAAGGAAGATAGGATCAGTAATAGACCAAATAATAATTTTCTCTGCTCAGCTGTGTGTCAGTGAATAAACACAATTAACCCTGAAATAATTGTGAGTGCAGATGAGTACTCACTCCAGAAAGCAAGTTTTGGATGAAACCCAAAACATCCAATAATCTGATTTATAAAGAAGAAAGGACAGAAGGAAGAGAGGGAGGAGAACAAAGTCATCACCCGTGACTACACAAGGCTTCCTAAGATTACCATTATGTATTGCTTCTTAGATAAGATTTCTTTTCCTAATAAATTAAATGAAATATAAAACATGATTATTAAAATAGTAAATAATTTCCATTATCCACAATTAGCCATATATTATACAGGGACAGCCAGATTTGATTAATTAAGGTGTTTAAGATCATTTCTGTAAAAAAAAAAAAAAAAAAAAAAAAAAAGGTCCCATTGAGAAATAGATCTATTTGCATACCAGTGTTTCTTTGAAAAAAAAAATTAGATTCAGTGTGCTGTGTAATTAAGAATATGAAACTTTGTTTTTTATCATTGTTAGAGGTATTTTTCCAATACATTATGTTATCATAGTACTTATGTCTCAGGCACATCACTATAAAATTTTATATAGTCACACATATAAATGTTCTTATACCATACACTATTTTCATATTTAGAAACCCCTATCTGAAAACCCTTAAATATTTATTTATATCTTCTTCTAGTAGTATGTATAGGATTTGATTTGTATATTTAACTCCTTAGTATCTTTGGAATTCATTTTTGCTTACATTCTTTCACCAAATAATAGTTATTTTTCCCCAAACAAGGATTCTGAACAAGTATGTATAACTTGTCAGTTTAGAAGCTATCATCTTTTAGACATGAATTGCATCTATAAAACTGTTTAACTCAAAGCACAGTCCAAAGAAAGTCTTAGACATCACACTGAAGAGAGGAATAGAATTCAACCAGAGTGAGCAACAGCAAAAAACAGCATAATTAACAGAGAAGGCATTCCTAGGAAACAGATGGGAGTCATTTTGCAAAGAATACGCTCAATTCCTAATATTTCATGAAGCTGTGAACAAAAACAGGAACACAGATACCCAAAACAGTAGAGTCTAATATGACCGAACTTCAAGCTATCAAGGCCTTGACATTCTGACAATTTTCTGATGTGGGTATTAAAGACTCTCATGGACCAGAGCCATCATTCCAACAGAGAACAGTGTGCAACATGGAACACAGAACAGAAATTCTGAGAAGAGGATTCAGAGAGTCATCTCCCTTAGACTCCCTATTAAAGCAATTCATTAACTTCTTGTTATTTTCTAGGCATTTATTGTCAGACTAGAATAAAAATGCTTTGTAATTAGCTTTGTTTAATAATGTTTAAGTAAAATACAATTTTTTCCATTGTTTGATTTCTCATTCAAATTGTCTGCTCTCTATAGGAAATCCTGAGTTAACTGTCTCAGATATTTTAAAATATATATCTAAATCTGAATGAACTGTGATAATTACAATAACATTTAAGTGCAAATTTCCCTAAAATCTCTCAGTGGCTTCCTATTGTCTATACAATGAAAATTCAGGCTCCTCAACATTGCTTTTAAGGCTTTTGCCTTTTTATCCTCATTTCTAAAAACTGTATGCCTCTTGCGAAAAGAGTTATTGATACACTCTGAAATATTTCAAGTCTGAAATCTGGGAAGGACGCAAAAGTTTTTGTTCATTTTTTGCATTATATTTATTTGGAAGCAAGCCGCAAATGAGAGGATTTGGGTAACCATCTAACCAGGTAACTCCGGGAGAAAAATATCTTATCATAGATATGCTCCAAATAAGACTATATTAAAAACCATCTCTTATCTAGTGCTAATGATCTTTCCAAGGTTGATGAGAGATTAATGGGAGTGGCTGATGGATTGATCTACATGGCATAGAGTGAAGTATTGTGGGAATAGATAAATTGTGTTTGCTAATAGGAAAATGGGTGCAGAAAGTGAAGAGAAAATTCTAACTACTATTCCCAATTTCAGTCCTCTGAAAGATAGACGACATTGGTTGGATTTGCTTCTGTTTTGCTAATAGACTATAGATAATTGCAAAGAACAGTACCCTTATGACAAATATGAATCATTAAACTACTTAGATTTCAATAATTATGATTGGACATTATTATTCTGTCAATTACAAAATTTGAAATAAACAAAGTTAATAAACTGAAAAAAAAATTATACCTTACAATTATGCAGAAATACTGAATTCCTGATAGTTACTAAACATGTTGGACTTTCCCTAGGCCCTGCACATTACTGCCTGTGTCTCAGATACCACAGCTAATCCCTCTGATTTTTCCAAACAATCTTAAGCCCCTCTATGTAAAGTGTAATTCCTTCAGGTCTCAGTTGCAATGTGACTTCACCCAGCAAGTCTTCCCAGCTGCCAAAACCAGGCTAAGAGAAATGTCTTTGTACTGTGTATTCCTATATCCTATCCATGATGACACATATGTACACCAGGGATTCAGTAAATATTGTAGAATAAATTAGTAATGAAGGAAGAGAAAAAGACATTTGATATCCAGAGTGGTCCACTTAAGTCAACAGGTGCCTAGGAGAATAGTATCTTAAGGAGTTCTTACTTGAGTCTATTATATTATACAGTGTACACCAGATTCAATATGATATTTGCCTTCTTGTCCTAATAGATATGTTATCTTTACAGAAACATTCATTTTTAACTTGGGGGACTGTCAAGGTAGACATTAGTTAGTATCATGATTTCTGCCTAATATTCTGAAAATAATTTTAAATAATCTTACCACATAGGTCCTTTTGGTAGAATTTTATCATTTTTGTCATTTCTATGTAAGATTCCATTATCTTTGTAAAAAGTTAAAATTTGGTTTATTCTTATTTTCATGTGGCAAAAACCTCCAATTAAGTTTAGATATTATACTTGTTTTGTTATTCATCAGCCTCTAGTAACTACTGATAACAGAATACATTCCTGTATTGGGTAGTATTCAAAATTTAATTAAAAAAATAGATTCTCCTTCCCTGATTTAAGAGTGAAAGATGGTAGATTATTTATAACAAGTTACCGATTTTTCTGGTTATGCCTACAGGAGAGAGATTACCATAACATATTTAACCAGTGGAATCCCATTAGAAATTGAAGGCACCCACTCTAAAGTCTAATTAAGGTTTTCCCCAAGCTATGAGCATACTTGCTCAGTAAAAAGGAAACATTAAAAATATTTGTTTAAGACTGTGGGTTTTGAAAAAAATACTTCCTAGACAACAATCTTTTATGCACGATTCCTGAATATTTAGGCCTTTGGTTCATCTCCTCATTTTGCAGTACAAGTTGTTTGTATAGCAAAAGGAGCTTCACATGGTTGGTTCACTCATTAATAATTTCTATTTATGTGCCAATGAATAAGAGAACGGTCTCTCTGAAGCCACCTATATGATTATACATGTTCAATTTTAGTCAATTACTATATAAAACATAAACGCCTTGATAAAACAAAGATGAATTCCAGATATTAGAAAAGATCAAATGGATGTTTTCACTGTATTTGTGACATAGACAATCACTCTCGGTTAAGAACCAAACACTCATGAGAGCTAAAAGTTTGGATACCTCCCTGGACTGCCTTTTGCCATGAAGCAAGAGAAGATGGCAGAAACAGAAATGGAAGTTCTGCAACTTGCAGTCTGACCAACTGAAGAGACAAGGGGAAGGAGTATGGGCCAATATGTCTAGATTATTGCATGTGAATCCCCTATTTGCTTCATTAACTGCAAATTTAGATGAGTGCCTTTGTCCTTCAATCTATCAAAGATGTGATGGATCATAAAGAAGCAAGGAACCTATCCAAAATCTAATACTCTGACTTCTCAAAAAAAAAAAAAAAATCCAAACAATCAAAGGTATTGAAATTAACAATGTCTTCAAAAGTTTACAAAAGGAGATACACATACCTTGGTAAATATATGGCAAACTGCTAAATTTTAAAATCAAAGTGAGCTAGTTGAACATCAGTGAGCAGTCTTCAACCAATTTGCAAATATGTTCTAGTGAGGATTTGTTCTCTAAGGTTTGGCAGAATTATTTCTGTCTGGAAATTATTTTTTGATTAGTTGGCTATATAAAGGCATGCTTACATTTATGTCTTGACATGAAAATCTGGCATATTTCTTGATGGAATAAAACAATATGCATATATTGGACCCAATGTGAAGAACCTAGACTAACATATCCCATTGGATTGTCCCAAACTTTCCCTTTTCAAATATTCAGGTCAATGTATTACAGAAAGAAGATCAATTAAAAGTGAGATATGTCAGGAACCATTCATACAATAAGTCAAGTAAGCATTTTATAATTTCTTGGGGGTCCATGACATCCACATGTGTGACGGTGGTGGTGGTAGTGGTGTTGAATGTGTACTCACATGCATATGAACATATTCCTGTGTATGTTAAGTCACTTTTAGAAGACTTCATGCTGGAGAAATAATTATATTTAGTACAAATATCTAATATATGTTTATACAAACATAATCTCTAAAATAAGCAAAATAATCTTAATAACTGACAGTATAATTCATAGTGACATTATAATTCAACAGTTTAACATAAAATATAATTTTAATGACAAATACTATAGTAAAATATGTTGATGTTGTAGACACAAATTAAGTGGTATCTATATATCTGTATTAATGATAAATTCTATCTATCAGAAATATTTATGAACATTAATATCAAACACTTCTTAAAAGATTCTATGCCATTGGTAGAGTGATAACTTTAGTCAAAATTACATTATATGTTGATTTAATCTTAATTCATCAGTAGTTTTCTCAATCTCACTCTCTTCATGTACACACATAAATGATTTGTCATAGATTAGTTATCCGTTCCTTCTCTCCTCCCACTCCTCTTTCTCTCAATCTCTCACTTTCTCCTGTTGAAGACCAAATGTAAGTGAATATATTTGTTGAGTGTCAGGAAAAACCATGTTGCTGCTTTGTTTGATGCTCAATATAACATAAAATTGATAATATTAAATATATTCATCCTTCCACTTCCACCTTAAAAATCTAAACATTATTGATTGCTCTCATATATCATACTAATCTTGAGATTATTATACACATGTGCACACACACACACACACATACACACACACAAATGCCTGACTTAAGTAGAATGAAATGTGTGAAGTCCAAATATACCTAAAAATTGAAAATATGCTTTCCATCAGAGATCACTTACGATCTGAAATCAGTATAGCCTTTGTTAAATAAATAATTACATTTTTAATGTAACAGAAGACTGTTTTCTTGCTTAGGATATGAAATGACACTAGTCCTTTGAAGTGAGTTCTCTGTAACAGATGTTAATGGTTTCTTTAATACCTCTCCATTTATAAACAATTAGAAGTTAAACTGCATAATTTTTTTGAAAATAATTGCACGACCATACCCTGCAGGTTGTTGTGAGGATTAAACAAGATATAATTATATTACCTATAATATTGTGATGTAGTGTGTAATCTTTCTAGTTATTAACAAAGAAAGCAGTATAAGTCACTACTGTGATTGCATTTATGCCTATTTTTCTTCTCTTGATGAGGGACAAAAATAACAAAAAAATATTCTTCAAGTTAATATTTAAGCATTTAACAAAAATATTTTACAGGGGAAATGTTTAGTCATATCCCTTTTTAATTATTTTTATTTCTTAGTGTATTTTTATTTTAATTAAACTAGCATAAATCTTTCAAAAGAAACAATTAGATTTTTTGTGTATTTAATAACTGATAGTTTATTCTTTTCTGACCTACAGCAGACTTTACTACATAGGAAAATTAGTTTTCCCATATAACTCTATGCCTCCCATTTACCTGATTTTATCGACTGCCTTAATTAAATGACAGAATATATTAGCAATTGATCTCATGATAAAATAAGTAAGTGTAATTAATTAACTTTAAGATCTTTAACATAAATCAATTTTCTACCAGTTCTCATTTTTGCTTTTTTTAGAATTCATGCTCTTTGGTCATGGTATGTAAAACACAGTAATGCATTCTCTTTTGGTCAGATGGTTACACAAAATATCCTCTTTTTCCCTATGTTTTTAAAACTCAGCAGTGGTCTCCTGAATCAGTCTAGTATGCCCCGGGATAGTTAAGACTCCTGAGCTATATTTAATTTCAATTAGCTAAAGATGCCTCAAACTAAGAGTAACGTTAATTCATTATCGTGAAGTTAAACAACTGAATACAGAAGAAGAATCAAGAGAATGGGATTAAATCCCTATAAAACAGCATATGCACAGAAACTCCCAATGTTTGCTGCTTTGTGAAGTAATCATGTTGATTTACACACTAAAATAATTGTGACTATAAGTGGATTATTTTGCTTCAAATAAATTTATTCTGCAACTACCTATAGTTTCTTTTTGTGTTTGAAATTCCTTTTTTTAATGTGCTAATATTTTAGAGCTAGAACCATCTTACATGTGTATCTTACTATAGAATCTTTCTTTTTTAAAAATTTATTTCATTGAAGTATAGTTGATTTACAATGCTGTGTTAATTTCTGCTGTACAGCAAAATGATTCAATTATACATATGTATACATGCTTTTTTTATAACTAATTTTTTTTGGTGTATAGTTGCTTACAATGTTGTGTTAGTTTCTACTGTACAGTAAAGTGAATCGCTATACATATACATATATCCCCTCTTTTTTAGATTTCCTTCCCATTTAGGTTACCACAGAACACTGAGTTCCCTGAGCTATACAGCAGGCTCACATTAGTTATCTATTTTATACATAGTATCAATAGTGTATATATGTCAATCCCAATCTCCCAATTCATCCCACCCTCTCTTTCCCGCCTTGGTGTCCATACGTTTGTTCTCTACATCTGTGTCTCTATTTCTGTTTTGAAAATCATCTGTGCCATTTTTCTAGCCACATAGAATCTTGCTTTAGTAAGTTTAGTTTGATGGTCAGGAACAGGTCAATCAATGATTCATTTCTGTCTCATTTTTTAAAAATGTATCTCTTTTAATATTAGACCAGTATTTACTATGACCCTATGAAAAATAAATTTGTTATATGTTACCTCTAGTTATATTATAAGCAACTAATAGAACATTTGAGGGTTTTCATAATTCCTTTCTAAAAGAGATTGTTACAGTTTCTAATCCTGATACTACTTTTCTAAAAAAGAATACTTCAAAACCTCATTTTTTAAAATAAATAAAATTAACCTATCATTTATCTTTCATTTCAGAAGAAAGAAGGAAAGCATCAGATAGACATTATTTGATATCTGTCAATGTTATCTTTGACAATGTTTGAATGCTAAGACTGATCTCCATAGCACACTGATCAGAAGTTATTATACTAATGTTAATTTAAACGTCCAGCTCCAAAATATTGACCTTAGAGAAATGAGGAGTTAAAAATCACACAATTTTTCCTGTGCCAGATGAATATTCTCCAAGCTCAGGAATATTTTTGCAATATTAATTGGCTGCTACTTCAGCAGATTTCTGCTACTGATAGTCAAGGAAGCAGGTCTGATAGTAAAAACAATGAAGGCCAGGTGTGGGCTTGAGAGAAGGAAGAGGGAGAAATTATATTTTCCCTCTTTAGTAACCACACCATGGCAGATAACATGGTCAGAAGCAAAACTACTTCTGAATTAAGAGCCCATGAGCAAGAAAGAGTGAATGTTACCATTTAAAATAGGGACACTGAGAATCCTTCTAAAGCTGAATTTTAAATTGACTTAAATTCTAAGTTAAGAATAGTCCATACAATCACGACAATATGGTTAACAAGATCAGAAAAAGAAATCTACCAAAATTTATAAATAAATAGAATTACATATACATATATATTTCATAACATACACTTACATATGTAAAACTACAAGGAGATAAACATTATGCAGTATTAACCCTAGACAAAAAACAAAAATGTATGTCTGCCCTAAATGTAAAGAAAAAAAAAATATCCAACAATGAGCAACAATTCACATTGAAGGCAGAGAGAATATTTTGGCATCTCTCATTTTTATATTTTGTTCTGGTAGAAAATAAACACTATTTCAAATATATAAACTTTGAAGATGGCTTGCTAGGTTATTTTTTTTTTACATTAAATACATTTTACAACATTTATTTTAAGTGTGCCCTATAATATTTGATTCTTTTTAAAATTTAGGTTTCTGAATATCAATTTAAAAATTTATATCTACCAGATTTAAAGAGTTGTTAACTTATTTCTGTTAGCAACAGTTGTTTTAGGCTATTATTTTAAATTCTAGATATGGGTAGTAGTTGTTGAAGGAAAGTATCATTGCTTCACTTCATAGAAATAGGATGTACCCCTAAACTTTTTAATTTCTTCATGTTCAATTATTTCTTTTTATTGCTCATATGTCCTGAGATCACTATATCTTTCCCAAATATATTAGAATCCTATATTTTCTGCCTTAGATTTGACTTGTCTCATACGTTGTTATGTTAATTCCCTGAGAACAAGATTTCTTTTTCATGGCCATTAATCAGTGCCACTTGTGCTAAGAAGCTACGAAAGAATTTCTGCCTAATAGCCAAGAAAACTATATTTATTGGTAGAGAAATCCTTGGCTGCAGCTACTAAACTGCTATTAGTGCAATCCTTAACAGCTCATTACCACAGGAAGATGTGTTATGTACAGTGTGACTTAAATGAGAACCACATTTTAAAAAAAAATAAAATTGATTTGTTTATCCTGCCCTGACAGATCTCAGCCCAGCAGAATAAATGGCAAGAAGAAAAACTATGACAAGATTAAATAGCATCTCTTCTTTTGTTATGAAAGAAACTTTATGAAGTATTCAAACTAACATGTACAAATTGCTTCATCTAAGAATTATCAATATGTTAGGAGGCAACAGACTCTCCATATCCAGCCTCAGAAAGAAATGAACTTAAAAGCTCCAATAAAGAAGTAAGTAAGGGGAATTTAGCCTCATGTTTGCAGTGTTAGCATTAAATAATGCATACTTGGTAGTACCTTGAAATTTAACACATAATTTTGGTGTCATTTATAGATCATTTCTAAGGCAATGCACAGATTTGACTGTTATATTGATGCTAGTGAAAGAAAATAAATGTGATCAAGAATAATGCTGTATCAAGATAGTTAGAAGGGCACAATGGTCTCCTTTGTTCCACTCCCAGCTCCCATTATATGACCAAAAAAACAGATGCTAAGATAAATACATAAATATAAGATAAATACATAAATATAAGACTACTATTGACAAAACAAAAATACCAAAATTTCTAGAAGCTAGAAAACAGTTGGAATCAACTCTAGTAAGAGACCAAAGGAAGCCAGAACCTAAACTGCATACATAAGAGAGCATAGGTTTAAGGTTGCTACAGCATGAAGCAGTTTATACAAGGAACAGAGGTTAATACAAGAGGTTTCTTCAGAGGGATTAACTATACTCTATTTAAAGCCAGTGACAGATAGCCTCACTATTATCACTCTGTTCCCAGGCTTATATACTTGTGATGAGCAGAAGACAAAAGCCAAGCTTGTCCCGGGATAAGCTGAAACCCCATGGCAAATCATAACAAAAATACATTCTAAAAATAAAACCAACAGACAGCATGGCAAATATTTGAAAACAGCAACCTTTATAGGACAGACAACCTAGAAACAGAACTGACAATAAGAGAAATAGAGATAATAATACAAATAAGAGAAAGTTTAAAATAAACATAGTAAATAGCTTGGGGAGAGGCAAGAGAATGTTACATTTATATAAAGCAATAAATTTTGTTATGAAGGAAAAAAATAGAAGCCTTGGAAATTTAAAAAAAAATATTGTCAAAACAAAAATCTCAGTTGACTAGCTGAATGCCAAACAAATAAGTAAATAAATAATAAAGGTGTGACTGCAAAGCAAATAGTGATTGGAAAGACTGAGCTGAAGTATTCCCCCATAACTCAATATGATAGAACAAGGAAATAGAACAATATGAACAAAAGAGACACAGAGAATAGACCCCTAATTACTAGCAGACCTCCCAAAAGAATCTGAAAAACATGAGTTTTGTTTGTGTGTTTGATTCTTATTGCCACAACTCACCTTGTATGGAATGCAAGAAAAAGGAGCTACAGTTAGATTTAACAAAATTAAGTTACAGAACACTAAATGTAAGGAAATAATTAAAGGCTTAAAGAAAACAATCATAACTACAATAAAAAATAACATGTCACCTAATATTTATAGAGATTACTGTGTATATTGCATTGTACTAAGTAGTACAATACTTAATCTAATGTAATGATTACAGTATCATCATATCACTCTATTTTACAGATGAAGAAACTGAAAACAAGGAAACTAATTGATTTGAGCAAAGCCGTAAGCAAAAAAGTTGTGAAAATGGAATTTGAACAAAAGCAGACTAACTCTAAAGCCCATATCTTGAGCACTATTGTACTGTTACTGTTAAAGGAATATGTTTATGATTGCTATCAAATTTCTCAGTGCCATATCAGATGCTAAAAGATAAATGAACAATATTATCAAAACCCGGAAATGATTTTGAACTCCAAATCCTAAATCTAGACAAAATAATATACAAAACGGATAACAAAAAAGGACATTGTTAGACAATTCTCTTTTAGTTAGGTAATAAAGTCCATCTTCCAGAAAAAATACAAATATATAATTTTGAAAAAGAAGAAACAAAACTTTTGATTATCAAAATGAGTACTAATGCAAATGTTAAAATCTAAAATTAAAGTCCTAAGTGGGGGGAGAAATGGGATTGATAAGAAAGGAAAAGTAAACAGTCACCTTTTCCTCTATTTTCTTACGTATATATTTTTTACCACTATCATGGATTTTTGTGATAAAAAATTTAAAGCTAATAAAAAATGAATTGATTTAACTAATTTAAAAAAATTTAAGGGAGAATGACATATCACTGAAGCAGTAACAAAAACTGATAGTCCATAAATAAAACCATGCTTTGCAATAAATAAATCACTATGTGAGAAAGACAATTAAATACATTGTTTTAATTGAGAAGCTAAATGTATACTCGACATAAACCTTATTTACTACTTAAATTCAATTCTTCCTTCAAAAAAATAATGCTGCCTTCTAGGGAGGAAATAAAAATATTTGTATAAAAATGTATTAAATTTATAAAATTAATAAATATTTTTCTCATATACATTCATAAGTCATTGTTATTTAAAAAATAACAATAATCATGATTGTTATTGATAACCACCAGTGGTTAAGCACTGAAACAAGTCTAGAAAAATTTTAATTAAAAAAAAAATGTAAGTAATGGAATTCAACCATAAAATATTGGCAGAACATAGAGCTGGAAAAGTAGGTCTGAGGTAGATTGTGGAGGACTTTGAATAAACATAGCCCTAAATAAAGTTGGGCCTTATCATCATGCTATTCATGACAAATCAGTGTAGGGATACGAGAAAAGGAGTGACATCAAAAACAATAATTTTAGGAACAATGAATTCAGGATTTGCAGAACATATTTTCAGAAAAATAGAGACAGTTTACAAACCAAAACAGGAATCCAGGCATGAAGCATAAAGATTCATGAAAAGAACAGTAAGAGCAAGAATGAGAAGGAGGGGGAAGACCTCAAAAGGTGAGATTTTTTTTGAAGGTAATTAATTGGATGTGGAGTAGAGGGACAGTGAAAAGGCAAGGAAGAATAAATAAAGATATCATCAAATAAATAAAGATATTATTTCTATGTTGATTAGCTAGGAGAATGGTAATCCCATAAAAGGAGAGAGAAATTAGAAGCGTGGATCAAAGAATTCCAAAACATGTTACATAAAATATTCAAGGAATCCAATGAAACTTAATTGAAGTGATCCAAAAAACTAAAAGATGAAAAATTCAAGGTACCATTAACATTGTATTTTTTTCACTTTAAAATTCAATCCAAGCATGCACCTTTACCATTATTCTGTGAAAACCAGTAATGACTAAATCCATATCTTACTTCTATCAAATTGCTTAAATCTCAGCAAACAGATACTTAAATTCTTGGTTCATTGGTGAACAGTGACTGGTATTTTTATTGTCTTTCTATTTTTAATTCAGGTATAATTCGTGATAAGTAAGAACATTAGAATCAATGAACCATAATGCTTAGCAGATTTATGATACTTGATTTCTTATTCCCCTCACTTTGTTTCTAGGTTTATTATCTTATCAGAGGAGCTGAAGGAAGATGGAGACAAGGAAGAGGGGGGGATCCCTTGCTACATCTAGGTCAATTCTTAACAAATCAAGTCAAATTAGCCTCAAAATAACTTAACCACAAACAGTCATAAATTATGAAGATTGATAATTTAGTTTTATACATTCAAAGCACTGAATGTGAAAGACCAGAAGATTAATTTTCCTCTTGCACAGCCCAACCCAGAAAGCTCTCACAATAGGGCAGACAGGTCCAATATACAGGGTTCAGAGCCAAAAAAAGACTAGGATTCTTATTCCAAGTCCTCTACTCACTGGCGAGGTAACTGGTAGGTTGTACACACTCTCTGAGCTTCAGTTCCCCCAGTGTAAATGAAAGTCTACATCTTAGGGTCATTGCAAAAATTAAATGAAATAATCTATGTAAAGCAGGAGCAGGTAGTGATGCACTGTAGGTCTTTTATAAGTGCTTTTGATAAATGTTAACTTATACTAGTGGTATGACCACTAGGGGTAAAATTATTCATTGTATTGCTTAGTAATCCAGATACAAATAAACTGTAGTAGTACTGTTATTACAGTAAATACACTTTGGAAAATGGAAACTATATAACAAAGAGACATTTGTAGAGCTAAAAAAGGATACTAAGGGGAAACTATTCACATTTTCTATACATTCATAGACAGCAGATTTTGAATCTTCACCTTTCGGGCAGTATTTGGGGTTACCAAATTGACTCCTTATCCCTCAAACTGTGATCATACTTATAGAAATACACCATCCATCACAAAATAAGATACCCATAAAATTCTAGAAATAAATCTCATTTTTGCCTCTCCTGAAGTGAGTAAACATATTAGCTTGAACCACACTACACATCCTATGCATCATGACTCCTACTGACATTTGAAGTTCTTTAAATCTTGATCCATAAAATTCTCTCTCATCTCTAAATGATTCTCTATTCCTGCCAATTGGGTTTTCAACAATCCTACCAACTCATTTCTATGGAACTATTTCCAAGTCAGCCTTCTACATTTTTTTTTATTTTTAATATTTGACTGATTTATCCCAAGACTTTGAGATTTCCATTATCTGGCACTTGATTAAAAGGAAAGCAACATGAAATGCTTGAGGTAAATTCCTAACACCTGTCATAACCAGACCAAATGAGCCATGGGCTGGAGAAAGACCTTTTATATATCACTCTCCAGAAAGGTGTTAATCATTTAACATTTTCTTAAATGCTACTACACCCTCCGAAATCTGTATTAAAATTTGACTTGTATTCTAAGACCATTCCCTTTTGAGCTTGATTGATATCCCTCACATATACTTTTCCCCGTTAAGATTGAATTATTTAACCCAATTCACATTTACTTATTTCAGCAAAGTAGAAGTCTGGAATATCTTTTCACTAATTATCCTTTTCCCTACTTCTCATAGATTCTTGCTTAGTGTTTCATTTGCATATTGCCTTGTTGTTGTTTCTCTAATATACTCTATCTCAAAATTGGCTCTATGATTGAATTAACTTCCATAGGTACATATTAAATTATCAACTACAGAAGAATCTATTGCTTTCGACTCCAAAAATACACCACACCGGAGGCATAAACATATATCATTCTTTTAATTTAACATTAAAAAAAAAAGAAAAAGATTTGCAAGGCATGAAATTCTTTTGAACATCTGAGTCAAAGTCATCCTGGGTACCTGGAGTTAGTTATAAAGCAGAATTTGAAACCTGTAGCCATGACCTCCAGAGGGTAGACCTGGAACATCTAAAGTACCATCTTTTAGACCACAGCAACAGAGAACTGGGCACTAAAACCATTCATTTCAACACTCATATACATGTTTATTGGACATTACTGCAAAGTTCTAGGCATAAGTTATAAGACAGAATCTGTAGGATCAAGGTCTGTCAAAGGAAATTAGAATGTGATATAATGTCTGTAATAGTGGTTGAATATGGGGAAATACATAGAGGTGCCTTGGAGAATCAAGGAAGTCTTCCTAGAGGAGATGACAACTAAGTTGAGTACTAATTAGTCAGAGAAGGAATTTTGAGAGAATGTTCCAAACCATGATAGCAGCAGATACGTAAGCCTGCAAGTGGAAGTTACTGTAGGAATACCATATGAAGTTCAGAAAAGCTCCTTATTGGATAGCAATAACACCTGATGAATTTAAGTAGTAAATTATGTAAAAGTAGCTCTTAAGCATGAAAGTTTTACAGATTACTGATCTAAATTTTATTTTATATATTTTTTATTTGTTGTCATATGTTAAAGATAACCTAAAAATTACATGTTAAGATAGAAAAGAAGTGTTCCTATAAAACTATGAACTGCCTCTAAAAAAAAAAAAGAAAGAAAAATATCAACCTATTTTAAACCTGTACAGGCCTTATAAACTGATTCAAGTTGTAAAATAAATGATCAAAAATTATCACCTAACCAATGACACCACAGCGAATAGTACCTGAATGTGTTGTGATAAACTCGTCCTTGGAGGTATTTAGAAGGTTGCAAATCCCAGAATCTTTCTAACTATACCCCATCCTAGGAAACAGAGAATTGAACATTTTGAATATAAATAGATTTAAGAAGTTTTATCTGTATCACTAAATTATACCTATAAAGCTTTTTACAAAATGCCTCTTCTCCATATAATGCTAAATAGTAAAAAGATTCTAAATTTATTAATCTCAAATTAAGGTTCACCTCAAAGTCCTAAAATATGAAATAACGTTCATGTAGATAATTACTTTTCTAGTTATAGTCAATCTTAACAGCACTGAGAATTCCAAATAGCATGATTTCTATTATAAATACACTTAGAAAAACAATCCAAATCCCCCAAAAATTATTAGGGAGATTTGTGATCTTCATACATTATTTTGAAAATTTTGACTTGATACTGCCAAAGAACATCACATTTAACCTGAAAATTAAAAGAAAAAAAATCCCAAAACTCAAAAGGTAGTCAAATAAATGCATTTATAGAGCACTGGTTGGTCTCTGACATGTAGTTTGTGACATCAACATGCCAGGTTTCTTATCATGTTCAGTGTATCCTATTTCTCCGGATTGATTGGCAAAGTAAAAACTATCTTATGCTAGTAAGTCTCCAGTCTTATGTATCTTGTCAGTTTAGAGGAGAAAAGTAGAATTCCATTACAAATGTATTCATTGAAGTAATGCTGTATTTAATCAATTCTAATCTGTACATTCTTCCACATAGTAACCTCACGGAGAATGGGACGCATGCTAAAACTGATGATAAGAAAGCCCTGTATCGAATTTGCTGAAATATGGTTATACTACTAATAGTAATAATGGTAATGGTAATAAGTAGTAAGCAACTAACATTTATTTTTGATTGCTTTTAATGTACTAGACCCTGTTTGATTATATTATTTGTATTAAATAATTTAATCCTTAAAAACTTGATATGAAGAGAGAAGTTAATAAAAATGTGGTTGAACTGGCAATAAATCTGTTTGATTACTCCTGCTGGAATTCAGATCCCTTTTTCTGACTGCAAAAGAAAAAAAAGTCTTTTAAAATTCAATCAGGAAGATATTTGTACAATATGCTACTCTACCTTAAAACTATACAAAACATCAAAGTAATATTAATCTATATGTGTTCTTTAACTCTTACTCTATTGTTCATTACTATATCATAAACTGACTATATCCTCTCAGCTCTTATGGTAAACCACCTTCTTAAAATTCATAACTGAATATAATTACATATCAAAGGAAATACTCCAATATCAAATTTAAACTCTTTTTTTAATCCATAGAGAGAAAAATATGCTGCATTAGAAAAAATATTTAGTTCTAGTCATCCCATATTCCTTGCTTCTAGAAATATTTTCCTAATTTGCTTATTAATTTACATTATTGGACACAAATAGAAGTCTTGTTAAAATCAACATTCTTCATAGTCGTAATTTATACTTATTAATCTCTAAGCACTACACAATTGTAAACAAATTACTTTTATGTTTACATCTGTGACAATTTGAAGTCACGCAGATAAAGATGTCAATAGAGAACATAATTACTAAAAATAGCCACTTGACCAATTTTATAGTTATCTGATATTAAGAATAGTTAGACAACATTTCCAAGTTTTCTTTTTAATTTAAATGCCATTATTAAACTAAGTCAAAAGCCTTTCTTAATCAAGAAAAATGGCATTATTCCTAAAACACAAACTATTTCACAACACAATAATAACTAGCACTACTGGAAAAGGACCTTATATACATGGGATAGTCAAAAAATATTTGATGAATGAATAGATAGATGAATGAATAAATGAATGATAAACATAAACATTCATCTATCTTATTTTCAAAAACTTATCAAGTTAATATTATTATGTTTGAAATATATTTGAGTTCTTGAACTTCATTTTTACAACTACATAAACAAGAATAGTACTAAATTTAATTGTATTAATTTATTCTTTAATCAGCATTGTTTTGTTCTGCCAGTTTCTAAAAAGTTCTTTAAAAGTTATACAATGCAAATTATGATATATTAAAAGTTATGCTAAAAGGAGCACCTTGAGTTTAAGAGTGTCATTTATTTTGGTATTCTCCCATTACATAGGCAAGATTTATTTATTCACTGAAGCAATTATTCATTGTTCAATGTGTTCTGATTTCCATTAAAGCAGGCCTGAGGATATGAAGATGAATAAAATGTATTTTTGAGGAGCTCATGGTAGGTGTTTAATACAGGTTTGTTGAATGACTGAATAAATGAATATGAATATTTAGAAAGCCCTGCACATGCAGTCACTGTATTTACAAGACCCAAAAGTGAAAAGGCAGTGACTACATTCATTCTAACAGTTCATGACACTGTACTCTATTCATGAAATCACATACTTTAAAATGACAGACAATCTCTTAGATTCTGCTGGCTAAATTCGATTAATTTCATAGGAGTATATTTAGTGCCATCTATAATATTAGAACTTTCATAGGGGGTGAACATTACTTTAAAGTTGTCAAGAGGGTGAAAAGAATCATTTCCAATGAGAAAATTAGGAAACTGGCGGCGTTCAAAGATCTGTATTGGTCCCTAAGAATGCATCTATTCAGTCATTCAGACACAACCACGTAAATCAGCAGCTGTTCCCACTTACTCAGAGAATAAGATCCATGCTTGGCATGACATTTGTCTTAGTCCTTGGGGACAGAGCTCACATGAGTAGGTCTATACTGACCATGGTTCTTCTGAGAGATTTGGAAGAGAGCATCTATGAAACAAAAAACTTAAAAGTTTTCCTGAGTAGAAATTGTAGTTACATGTTCATCAAAATAAAAAAACGATTAAAACTTTTTTATTGTAGCTATGATTAAAAAACGATTGTAGCTTTTTTATTGTAGCTACGATTAAAAAACGATTAAAACTTTTTTATTGTAGCTACTGTAGTGTGTTGAACAGTGGCTCTCCCAAAAGATATGTCCACCCAGAACATAAAAATCCCAAAACTAAGGTTTGACTTTAAGGTTTGACTTTATTAGATCACGAGCTTAATCAGCATGCCCATTAGATCACGAGCTTAATCAGCATGCCGCGTGAAACCAGCAACCCGCTTGGCAGGGATCCCTCTTCTCGCACCGGGCCCATACCTCGTGGGGGTAGCTAACAGTGATCTTTATAAGACATCTGGTTCTTACTTCAGGACCATTTTAACTTAAAATCGCCCACTCGTTCCTCTTAAATAAGACATCTCGATGGACTTATGACTAATCAGCCCATGCCTGACATAACTGAGGTTTCATACATTTGGTATCTTTTAATTTTTGGGGGGGGGCCTGCACCGACTCAGCTATGGCCTTAGAAAGGCCCTGTCACAGTCAGATAAATTGTAGCTGGACCTGTGTGTATTTTTGATTGGACTAGCACAACCAACAGGTGTTATTTAATTAATGGTTACAGGACATAGTACTCTATTATTCCCCCCGGGCTCAAAAAACCCTATCTCATAGGGGTTTAAACCCCCCTTCCCCCTTACAAAACTGATCGTCTGCTTTAATATTCACCACCCCCCTACAGTGCTTCATCCCTAGATCTACGCGCACTTTTTTTAATAAATCAATACTAAATCTGACACAAGCCCCATAATGAAATTATACAAATAATTTTCTACTCCACAAGTTAATGTAGCTTAAAATTTTATAAAGCAAGACACTGAAAATGTCTAGATGGGCATTACTGCCCCATCAACACAAAGGTTTGGTCCTGGCCTTTCTATTAGTTTTTAGCAGACTTACACATGCAAGCATCCGCATCCCAGTGAGAATGCCCTCCAAATCATTAAAGACTAAAAGGAGCGGGCATCAAGCACACTACACTAGTAGCTCATAACGCCTTGCTTAGCCACACCCCCACGGGATACAGCAGTGACAAGAATTAGGCTATGAACGAAAGTTTGACCTAGCCATGCTAATTAGGGTTGGTAAATTTCGTGCCAGCCACCGCGGTCATACGATTGACCCAAATTAATAGACACCCGGCGTAAAGAGTGTCAAGGAACGATATAAAAATAAAGTCAAACCTTAATTAAGCTGTAAAAAGCCATAATTAAAATTAAGTTAAACTACGAAAGTAACTTTACCATAAACTGAGTACACGACAACTAAGACCCAAACTGGGATTAGATACCCCACTATGCTTAGTCGTAAACTTAAATAGTCCTAAAACAAGACTATTCGCCAGAGTACTATCGGCAACAGCCCAAAACTCAAAGGACTTGGCGGTGCTTCATATCCTTCTAGAGGAGCCTGTTCTGTAAACGATAAACCACGATTAACCTCACCAATCCTTGCTACTTCAGTCTATATACCGCCATCTTCAGCAAACCCTAAAAAAGGAACGAAAGTAAGCACAACTACTGCACGTAAAAACGTTAGGTCAAGGTGTAACCTATGGATTGGGAAGAAATGGGCTACATTTTCTATAATAAGAACACCCCTTAAACTTACACGAAAGTTTTTATGAAACCTAAAAACTAAAGGAGGATTTAGCAGTAAATTAAGAATAGAATGCTTAATTGAATAAGGCCATGAAGCAGGCACACACTGCCCGTCACCCTCCTCAAGTGCCATAGCAGAGCCCCAGATCGCTAACCCATGCTAAGCAAGCGTACAAGAGGAGACAAGTCGTAACAAGGTAAGCATACCGGAAGGTGTGCTTGGATAAACAAGATGTAGCTTA
Source organism: Aethalodelphis obliquidens (assembly GCF_003676395.1). Lineage (NCBI taxonomy): Eukaryota > Metazoa > Chordata > Mammalia > Artiodactyla > Delphinidae > Aethalodelphis > Aethalodelphis obliquidens. The sequence goes on along the minus strand of NW_020837946.1, from coordinate 24,730,548 downwards.
AACAAAGCATCTAGTTTACACCTAGAAGATTCCACAACTCGTGCACATCTTGAACTATATCTAGCCCATACCCCTCCTCATCACTATTACTACAAGCCAATCAAATAAAACATTTACCATACATCTAAAGTATAGGAGATAGAAATTTAATTGTCAATGGTGCTATAGAGAAAGTACCGTAAGGGAAAGATGAAAGAATTATTAAAAGTAGAAAAAAGCAAAGTTTACCCCTTGTACCTTTTGCATAATGATTTAACTAGTAATAATTTAGCAAAGAGACCTTAAGTTAAATTACCCGAAACCAGACGAGCTACTTATGAGCAGTAACTAGAACAAACTCATCTATGTGGCAAAATAGTGAGAAGACTTATAAGTAGAGGTGAAAAGCCTAACGAGCCTGGTGATAGCTGGTTGTCCAAGAAAGGAATTTCAGTTCAACATTAAACAATACTAAAAACCATATTAAGTTTCAACGTATGTTTAACTGTTAGTCTAAAAAGGTACAGCTTTTTAGAAATGGATACAACCTTTACTAGAGAGTAACATAAAACTTAAACCATAGTTGGCCTAAAAGCAGCCACCAATTAAGAAAGCGTTCAAGCTCAACAACAAAAACAAGTTTTAATTTCAACAATAAATAAAAAACTCCTAGCCTGACTATTGGACTAATCTATTTAACTATAGAAGAGATACTGTTAATATGAGTAACAAGAAAAATTTTCTCCTCGCACAAGCTTATATCAGTAACTGATAATATACTGATAGTTAACAGCTAATAAATATAATCCAACACTAAACTATTTATTAATCATACTGTTAATCCAACACAGGTGTGCACTAAGGAAAGATTAAAAAGAGTAAAAGGAACTCGGCAAACACAAACCCCGCCTGTTTACCAAAAACATCACCTCTAGCATAACTAGTATTAGAGGCACTGCCTGCCCAGTGACAATCGTTAAACGGCCGCGGTATCTTGACCGTGCAAAGGTAGCATAATCACTTGTTCTCTACATAAGGACTTGTATGAATGGCCACACGAGGGTTTTACTGTCTCTTACTCTTAATCAGTGAAATTGACCTCCCCGTGTAGAGGCGGGGATAACACAATAAGACGAGAAGACCCTATGGAGCTTTAATTAATCAACTCAAAAAGCATAAAATAATACCACCAAGGGATAACAAAGCTTTATATGAGCTGACAATTTCGGTTGGGGTGACCTCGGAGTATAAAAAACCCTCCGAGTGATTAAAACTTAGGCCTACCAGCCAAAGTATAGTATCACTTATTGATCCAAAATTTTGATCAACGGAACAAGTTACCCTAGGGATAACAGCGCAATCCTATTCTAGAGTCCATATCGACAATAGGGTTTACGACCTCGATGTTGGATCAGGACATCCTAATGGTGCAGCAGCTATTAAGGGTTCGTTTGTTCAACGATTAAAGTCCTACGTGATCTGAGTTCAGACCGGAGTAATCCAGGTCGGTTTCTATCTATTACGCATTTCTCCCAGTACGAAAGGACAAGAGAAATAAGGCCAACTTTAAAAAAGCGCCTTCAAACAATTAGTGACCCCGTCTCAACCTAATAACCTAGCGCAAATATACCCTACCCAAGATCAGGGCATTGTTGAAGTGGCAGAGTACGGCAATTGCATAAAACTTAAGCTTTTATACCCAGAGGTTCAAATCCCCTCTTCAACAAATGTTTATAATTAACATTTTAACACTCATCCTTCCTATTCTTTTAGCTGTAGCATTTCTAACATTAGTAGAACGCAAAATCCTAGGCTACATACAATTCTGAAAAGGACCAAACATCGTAGGCCCATATGGCCTACTACAACCCTTCGCCGATGCAATCAAACTATTCACTAAAGAATCCTTACGACCAGCCACATCTTCCACCACCATATTTATAATTGCACCCGTACTTGCACTAACCTTAGCTCTCACAATATGAGCTCCCCTACCCATACCACACCCACTCATCAACATAAATCTAGGAGTACTCTTCATACTAGCAATATCAAGCCTAGCTGTCTACTCTATCCTATGATCCGGATGAGCTTCCAACTCAAAATACGCTCTAATCGGAGCCCTACGAGCAGTAGCACAAACAATCTCATACGAAGTAACATTAGCTATTATTCTATTATCTGTACTTCTAATAAACGGCTCCTTCACTCTATCTACACTAAACACTACACAAGAAAAACTATGACTGCTCTTCCCCTCATGACCACTAGCTATAATGTGATTTATCTCCACCTTAGCAGAAACTAACCGAGCCCCTTTTGACCTTACAGAAGGAGAATCAGAACTCGTATCTGGCTTCAACGTAGAATATGCTGCTGGTCCTTTCGCCCTATTCTTTCTAGCAGAATATGCCAACATTATCATAATAAATATATTCACAACTATCTTATTTCTAGGAGCATTCCACGATCCCTACACACCAGAATTATGCACAACAAACCTAATCGTCAAATCACTACTACTAACAATATCCTTCCTATGAATCCGAGCATCCTACCCCCGATTCCGATATGACCAGCTAATACATCTCCTCTGAAAAAACTTCCTCCCACTAACACTAGCCCTCTGCATATGACACATCTCATTACCCATCATAACAGCAGGCATCCCACCCCAAACATAAAATAAGAAATATGTCTGACAAAAGAATTACTTTGATAGAGTAAATAATAGAGGTTTAAGTCCTCTTATTTCTAGAATAATAGGAATCGAACCTACCCTTAAGAATTCAAAATTCTCCGTGCTACCACACTACACCATAATCTATAGTAAGGTCAGCTAAATAAGCTACCGGGCCCATACCCCGGAAATGTTGGTTCATATCCTTCCCATACTAATTAACCCATTCGTCTCTATCACCCTACTAACAACCCTCGTCCTAAGCACAACAATTGTCACCATTAGCTCCCATTGATTGTTCGCCTGAATCGGACTAGAAATAAACATAATAGCCATTATTCCTATTATAATGAAAAAACCTAACCCCCGAGCCACAGAAGCCTCAGCCAAATACTTTTTAACACAAGCCACAGCATCCTCATTACTCATACTAGCAATTATTATTAACCTAATACACTCCAGCCAATGAACTATCATAAAATTATTCGACCCAACAGCATCTATTCTAATAACAATAGCTCTAGCCATTAAACTAGGACTATCCCCTTTCCACTTCTGAGTACCAGAAGTTACACAAGGCATTCCCCTAAGTACAGGACTAATTCTACTTACGTGACAAAAACTCGCACCTATCTCAATCCTTTACCAAATTTCACCATCAATCAACCTACACCTAATAATTACCATATCCTTTCTATCAATCCTAATCGGGGGTTGAGGTGGACTAAACCAAACACAACTCCGAAAAATTATAGCCTACTCATCAATCGCTCATATAGGATGAATAACCGCTATTTTACTGTACAATCCAACCCTCACCATATTAAACCTATTAATTTACATTGTAATAACCTTCACTATATTTATATTACTCATCCAAAACTCCACTACCACTACACTACTATTATCCCAAACATGAAATACAATGCCCATTATAGCAACTTTTACTATACTCACCCTACTCTCCATAGGAGGACTTCCTCCACTCACAGGCTTTATACCTAAATGAATAATTATTCAAGAACTAACAAAAAACGACACTCTCATCCTACCCACCCTCATAGCCATCACAGCTCTACTCAACCTATATTTCTACATACGCCTTACCTACTCCACAGCATTAACCCTATTCCCCTCCACCAATAACATAAAAATAAAATGACAATTCTACCCCACAAAACAAATAACCCTTCTACCAACAGCAATCGTACTATCCACAATACTTCTACCACTCACACCAACACTCTTTATCTTACTATAGGGGTTTAGGTTAAGCAAGACCAAGAGCCTTCAAAGCCCTAAGCAAGTATAATTTTACTTAACCCCTGTCTAATAAGGATTGCAAGACTATATCTTATATCAATTGAATGCAAATCAAACACTTTAATTAAGCTAAATCCTCACTAGATTGGAGGGATACATCTCCCACGAACTTTTAGTTAACAGCTAAATACCCTAGTAAACTGGCTTCAATCTACTTCTCCCGCCGCGAGAAAAAAAAGGCGGGAGAAGTCCCGGCAGGATTGAAGCTGCTTCTTTGAATTTGCAATTCAAAATGATTATTCACTACAGGACTTGGTAAAAAGGGGACTTTACCCCTGTCTTTAGATTTACAGTCTAATGCCTACTCGACCATTTTACCTATGTTCATAAACCGATGACTATTCTCTACCAACCACAAAGACATTGGTACCCTGTATTTACTATTTGGCGCCTGGGCAGGAATAGTGGGTACTGGTCTAAGCTTGTTGATTCGTGCTGAATTAGGTCAACCTGGCACACTTATCGGAGACGACCAACTTTATAATGTCCTAGTAACAGCTCACGCCTTCGTAATAATTTTCTTCATAGTTATACCTATCATAATTGGGGGTTTTGGAAACTGATTAGTTCCCTTGATAATTGGAGCCCCTGACATAGCATTCCCTCGTCTAAACAACATAAGCTTCTGACTACTCCCCCCTTCCTTCCTACTACTGATAGCATCTTCGATAATTGAAGCCGGCGCAGGTACAGGCTGAACTGTATACCCTCCTCTAGCCGGAAATCTAGCACATGCAGGAGCCTCAGTAGACCTTACTATTTTCTCTCTACATTTAGCCGGTGTATCTTCAATCCTTGGAGCTATTAATTTCATTACAACTATTATTAATATAAAACCACCCGCTATAACCCAATACCAAACGTCTCTCTTCGTCTGATCAGTCTTGGTCACAGCAGTCTTACTTTTACTATCATTACCTGTCTTAGCAGCCGGAATTACTATACTATTGACTGATCGAAATCTAAACACAACCTTTTTCGACCCGGCAGGAGGAGGGGACCCAATCTTATATCAACACTTGTTCTGATTTTTTGGCCATCCTGAAGTATACATTCTAATTCTACCCGGCTTTGGAATAATTTCACATATCGTTACTTACTATTCGGGGAAAAAAGAACCTTTCGGGTATATGGGAATAGTATGAGCTATAGTTTCTATTGGTTTCTTGGGTTTCATTGTATGAGCTCATCATATGTTTACAGTTGGAATAGACGTAGATACACGAGCATATTTTACATCAGCCACTATAATTATCGCAATTCCTACAGGAGTAAAAGTTTTCAGTTGACTGGCAACACTTCACGGAGGAAGTATTAAATGATCCCCCGCCCTAATATGAGCTCTGGGTTTTATTTTCTTATTCACAGTAGGAGGTTTAACCGGTACTATCCTAGCTAACTCATCCCTAGATATCATTCTCCATGACACCTATTATGTGGTTGCTCATTTTCACTATGTACTTTCAATAGGAGCTGTCTTTGCCATCATAGGGGGCTTCGTCCACTGATTTCCACTATTTTCAGGATATACACTCAACCCAACATGAACAAAAATCCAATTCATAATTATATTCGTAGGTGTAAATATGACATTCTTCCCACAACACTTCCTAGGCCTATCTGGAATACCTCGCCGATATTCCGACTATCCAGATGCTTACACAACATGAAATACCATCTCATCAATAGGCTCATTTATCTCACTAACAGCAGTCATACTAATAATCTTCATTATCTGAGAAGCATTCGCATCTAAACGAGAAGTCTTAGCAGTAGACCTCACTTCCACAAACCTTGAATGACTAAACGGGTGTCCTCCACCATACCACACATTCGAAGAACCAGTATACGTTAACCTAAAATATTCAAGAAAGGAAGGAATCGAACCCCCTCTAATCGGTTTCAAGCCAACATCATAACCATTATGTCTTTCTTTATGAGCGAGATATTAGTAAAGTCTTACGTAACTTTGTCAAAGTTAAATCACAAGTGAAAATCCTGTATATCTCCATGGCATATCCCTTTCAACTAGGCTTACAAGACGCAGCATCACCTGTTATAGAGGAACTCCTACAGTTTCATGACCACGCATTAATGATCGTCTTCTTAATTAGCTCCTTAGTTCTTTATATCATTACACTAATACTTACAACCAAATTAACTCACACTAGTACAATAGACGCCCAAGAAGTAGAGACTATTTGAACTGTCCTCCCAGCCGTTATTTTAATCATAATCGCCTTGCCTTCTCTACGAATTCTCTACATAATAGACGAAATTAACAAACCCTCTCTTACCGTAAAAACAATAGGACACCAATGATACTGAAGTTATGAATATACCGACTATGAAGATCTAAACTTTGACTCATACATAATTCCAACCTCAGATCTAAAACCAGGTGAACTACGATTATTAGAAGTAGATAATCGAATGGTTCTACCTATACAAATGACAATCCGAATACTAGTCTCCTCAGAAGATGTATTGCACTCATGAGCTGTCCCTTCCCTAGGCCTAAAAACAGACGCAATTCCTGGCCGCCTAAATCAAACAACCCTAATATCAACACGACCTGGCCTGTTCTATGGACAATGTTCAGAAATTTGTGGCTCAAATCACAGCTTTATACCAATCGTTCTCGAACTAGTACCTTTAGAGAATTTTGAAAAATGATCTGCATCCATATTATAATTTCACTAAGAAGCTAAACTAGCGTTAACCTTTTAAGTTAAAGATTGAGAGTTATAAACTCCCCTTAGTGATATGCCACAACTAGATACATCAACATGGCTCCTTACCATTCTCTCTATAATCTTCACCCTATTCGCACTACTTCAACTAAAAATTTCAAAGCACTTCTACTCTCCCTCCCCCAAACCAATGGACACCAAGCTACAAAAACAACAAACCCCTTGAAACTACACATGAACGAAAATCTATTTGCCTCTTTCATAGTCCCAGTTGTACTAGGTATTCCTATTACCACCCTAATTATTATATTTCCCACCATACTATTCCCAACACCAAACCGATTAATTAATAACCGTGTAATCGCTATCCAACAATGACTTACCAAACTCACATCAAAACAACTGATAATTACACATAACCCCAAAGGACAAACCTGATCTCTAATACTCATCTCACTTTTCCTTTTCATCGCTTCCACAAACCTTCTTGGAATATTACCCCACTCATTCACACCTACTACTCAACTCTCTATAAACTTAGGCATAGCTATTCCACTATGAGCTGGCACCGTCTTTATCGGCTTCCGTAATAAGACAAAAATATCTCTAGCCCACCTTTTACCATTAGGCACACCCACTTTCCTAATTCCCATGCTAGTAATAATCGAAACTATCAGCCTGTTTATTCAACCCTTAGCTCTAGCAGTACGGCTAACAGCGAACATCACAGCAGGTCACCTATTACTACACCTAATTGGAAGTGCAACCCTTGCATTAACAAACATTAGTCTATTCACAGCCCTCATCACATTTACTATCCTCACTCTATTAGTCATCCTCGAATTCGCTGTAGCCCTAATCCAGGCCTACGTATTCACCCTACTAGTAAGCCTATACTTGCAAGACAATACATAATGACCCACCAAACCCACTCATATCACATAGTAAATCCCAGTCCTTGACCACTTACAGGAGCTCTCTCAGCATTTCTCATAACATCAGGTCTAATCATATGATTCCATTTCAACTCAATAATTTTACTGACTTTAAGTTTTCTAACAAATATCCTAACAATATACCAATGATGACGAGACATTATCCGAGAAAGTACTTTCCAAGGCCACCACACACCAACCGTTCAAAAAGGACTTCGATATGGCATAATTCTATTTATCTTATCAGAAGTCCTATTTTTTACAGGCTTCTTCTGAGCCTTTTACCACTCAAGCCTTGCCCCTACTCCTGAACTAGGAGGCTCCTGACCACCAACAGGTATTCACCCCTTAAATCCACTAGAAGTCCCACTCCTCAATACCTTCGTACTATTAGCTTCTGGTGTATCTATCACTTGAGCTCACCATAGTCTCATAGAAGGTGACCGCAAACACATACTCCAAGCCCTCCTTATTACAATTATACTTGGCCTCTATTTCACCCTACTCCAAGCATCAGAATACTATGAAGCCCCATTCACAATCTCGGACGGAGTCTACGGCTCTACTTTCTTCGTAGCCACAGGCTTCCATGGACTACATGTCATCATCGGATCCACCTTCCTCATCGTCTGCTTCATACGCCAAATAATATTCCACTTCACATCAAATCACCACTTTGGCTTCGAAGCCGCTGCTTGATATTGACATTTCGTAGACGTCATATGATTATTCCTCTATGTATCAATCTATTGATGAGGCTCATAGTCCTTTTAGTATTAATAAGTACAACTGACTTCCAATCAGTTAGTTTCGGTACACTCCGAAAAAGAACAATAAACCTCCTATTAACGCTACTAACGAATACAACCCTAGCCTTACTACTTATACTTATTGCTTTTTGACTCCCCCAACTAAACGTCTATGCAGAAAAAACTAGCCCTTACGAATGTGGCTTTGACCCAATAGGATCTGCTCGCCTACCCTTTTCCATAAAATTCTTCCTAGTAGCAATTACTTTCCTCCTCTTTGACCTAGAAATTGCTCTCCTACTCCCCTTACCTTGAGCAATCCAAACAAACAATTTAACAACAATACTTCTTATGGCCTTATTTCTAATCTCTCTACTAGCAGCTAGCCTAGCCTATGAGTGAACCCAAAAAGGCCTAGAATGAGATAAATATGATACTTAGTTTAAAGTAAAACAAGTGGTTTCGACCCACTAGACTGTGATCTAAACTCACAAGTACCAAATGTCTCTAGTCCACATTAATATTCTAATCGCCTTTACAGTATCCCTCACAGGCTTATTAATGTACCGATCCCACCTAATATCTGCATTATTATGTCTAGAAGGCATAGTACTATCATTATTCATCTTAGCAGCCCTCACAATCCTAAACACACACTTCACCCTGGCCAACATGATACCAATCATTCTCTTAGTATTTGCAGCCTGCGAAGCAGCTATCGGACTAGCCTTATTAGTCATAGTCTCCAACACATATGGTACTGACTATGTACAAAACCTTAACCTCCTCCAATGCTAAAATTTATTATTCCCACTATCATACTTATACCTCTGACTTGATTATCAAAAGGTAATTTCATCTGAATTAATACCACAGCCCATAGTTTATTAATTAGCTTTACAAGTTTACTTCTACTTAATCAGTTTAACGATAATAGTCTTAACTACTCTTTAACATTCTTCTCTGACCCCCTTTCCGCACCACTCTTAATACTAACAATATGACTCCTCCCCCTAATACTAATAGCAAGTCAATCTCACCTCATAAAAGAACCACTTGCCCGAAAAAAACTCTACATTACAATACTAGTCATACTACAAATCCTCTTAATTATAACCTTCACTGCTATAGAACTAATTATATTTTATATTACATTTGAAGCCACATTAATTCCTACTCTCATTATCATCACCCGTTGAGGCAACCAAACAGAACGACTTAACGCAGGACTTTATTTCTTATTCTACACACTCATAGGATCACTCCCTCTACTAGTAGCATTAACATATTTACAAAATACAGTAGGCTCCCTAAACTTCCTACTATTACAGTACTGAGCTCAACCATTATCAACCTCCTGATCTAACACTTTCATATGACTAGCTTGCATAATAGCCTTTCTAGTAAAAATACCCCTTTATGGATTACATCTTTGATTACCCAAAGCACACGTAGAAGCCCCCATTGCAGGCTCAATAGTCCTTGCAGCTGTACTACTAAAACTCGGAGGCTATGGAATACTACGAATCACATCAATTCTTAACCCCCTAATAGAACACATAGCCTACCCTTTCCTTGTATTGTCCCTATGAGGAATAATCATAACCAGTTCTATCTGCCTACGCCAAACAGATCTAAAATCACTAATCGCATATTCCTCAGTCAGCCACATAGCACTCGTCATTGCAGCTGTCCTTATCCAGACCCCTTGAAGTTACATAGGAGCTACCGCCTTAATAATTGCCCATGGTCTTACATCCTCTATACTATTCTGTCTAGCAAACTCAAACTACGAACGCATTCATAGCCGAACCATAATCCTAGCACGAGGCCTACAAATCTTTTTTCCACTAATAACCACTTGATGACTATTAGCATGCTTAACAAACCTCGCCCTACCCCCTACCATTAATCTGATTGGAGAACTACTCGTAATTATGTCAACCTTCTCATGATCAAACCTCACTATTATCCTTATAGGAGTAAACATTGTAATCACAGCCCTCTACTCCCTACATATACTAATCATAACACAACGTGGCAAACACACACACCATATCAACAATCTCACCCCTACTTTTACATGAGAACATGCCTTAATAGCCCTACACATTATCCCCCTCCTACTCCTGTCACTAAACCCTAAAATCATCCTAGGACCTCTTTATTGTAAGTATAGTTTAAAAAAACCATTAGTTTGTGAAACTAAAAACAGAAGATAAAACCTTCTTACTTACCGAAAAAGAATTGCAAGAACTGCTAATTCATGCACTCCACACTTAACAATGTGGCTTTTTCAAACTTTTAAAGGATAGTAGTTATCCATTGGTCTTAGGAACCAAAAAATTGGTGTAACTCCAAATAAAAGTAATAAACTTATTTACTTCTTCCACCCTACTTACACTACTTATACTAATCGCCCCCATTATAGCATCTAGTACAGACTTCTACAAAAACAATAAATACCAACATTATGTAAAAAACATAACCCTCTTTGCTTTCATCACCAGCCTGATCCCAATAATAATATTTATTCACACAAATCAAGAAGTACTCATCTCAAACTGACACTGAATCACCATCCATACTCTTAAATTAACACTCAGCTTTAAAATGGACTACTTTTCACTTATATTTATACCCGTAGCACTATTCATTACATGATCTATTATAGAATTTTCAATATGATATATGCACTCTGACCCCTACATCAACCAATTCTTCAAGTACCTACTCATTTTCCTCATCACTATACTTATCCTCGTCACAGCTAACAACCTCTTCCAATTATTTATTGGATGGGAAGGAGTAGGAATCATATCTTTCCTACTAATTGGTTGATGGTTCGGACGAACGGATACTAATACAGCCGCTCTTCAAGCAATCCTGTATAGTCGTATCGGAGATATTGGATTCCTTTTATCCATAGCCTGATTCCTACATAATTCAAATGCATGAGATTTACAACAAATCTTTACACTTAACCAAAATCCTCCAATCCTCCCTCTCATAGGACTTACATTAGCCGCAGCTGGAAAATCAGCTCAATTTGGTCTACACCCATGACTACCCTCAGCAATAGAAGGCCCTACTCCAGTCTCAGCCCTACTTCACTCAAGCACAATAGTCGTAGCAGGAATTTTCTTACTTATCCGCTTTTACCCTCTAACAGAAAATAACAAATTTATTCAAACAATAATACTTTCTCTAGGTGCCCTTACCACCCTATTCACAGCTATCTGTGCCTTAACCCAAAATGATATCAAAAAAATCATTGCTTTTTCCACCTCCAGCCAACTTGGCCTAATAATAATGACACTAGGCCTCAACCAACCACACCTAGCATTCCTGCACATTTGTACACACGCTTTCTTCAAAGCTATGCTATTCCTATGTTCCGGCTCTATCATCCATAATTTAAATAACGAACAAGACATTCGAAAGATAGGAGGATTATACAAAATCCTTCCCTTTACCACAACTGCCCTAATCATCGGCTGCTTTGCACTAACAGGAATACCATTTCTCACAGGATTCTGTTCTAAAGACCTCATCATTGAAGCCGCCACTTCGTCTTATACCAACGCCTGAGCCCTATTACTAACACTAATCGCCACCTCCATAACAGCTATTTATAGCACTCGCATCATTTTCTTTACTCTACTAGGACAACCTCGCTTCCCTCCCCTCATAAACACTAATGAAACTAACCCCATACTAATTAACCCCATTAAACGCCTATTAATCGGAAGCATCTTCGCCGAATTTATCCTCTCCAATAGCATACCCCCAATAAACATCCCTCTAATGACTATACCTCTATATCTAAAACTAACAGCCCTCATAGTAACAATTCTAGGCTTTATTCTCGCATTCGAAATTAACACCTACTCAAAAAACCTAAAATATCCCTACTCATCAGACTCTACTAAATTTTCTACCCTATTAGGTTACTTCCCTACAATTATACACCGCTTACCTCCCCATCTAATTCTAACAATAAGCCAGAAATTCGCAACCTCCTTATTAGACCTAACCTGAACAGAAACAATTCTACCAAAAACAACAGCTCTCATTCAACTAAAAGCCTCTACACTAACTTCAAACCAAAAAGGACTTATCAAACTCTACTTCCTATCTTTCCTTATCACTATAACCCTCACCATACTACTATTTAATTACCCCGAGTAATCTCCATAATAACCACTACACCAATAAACAAGGACCATCCAGTAACAATAACCAACCAAGTGCCATAACTATACAATGCAGCAATCCCTATAGCTTCCTCACTAAAAAACCCAGAATCCCCTGTATCATAAATAACTCAATCCCCCAACCCATTAAACTCAAATACAATATTCACTTTCCCGCCCTCTAAAACATACAATACCACTAATAACTCTAACACTAGACCTAAAAGAAATCCCCCAAGTACAACTTTGTTAGAAACCCAAACCTCAGGATACTGCTCAGTAGCCATAGCCGTTGTATAACCAAACACAACTAATATTCCTCCTAAATAAATTAAAAATACCATTAAACCTAAAAATGAACCCCCAAAACTAAAAACAATTCCACATCCTATAGCACCACCCACAATCAACCCTAAACCACCATAAATTGGTGAAGGTTTTGAAGAAACCCCCACAAGACTAATTACAAAAATAGTGCTCATAATAAAAACAATATATATTGCCATTATTCTCACATGGACTCCAACCATGACCAATGACATGAAAAATCATCGTTGTAATTCAACTACAAGAACCCTAATGACCAACATCCGAAAAACACACCCACTAATAAAAATCCTCAATGACGCATTCACCGACCTACCAACTCCATCTAACATCTCCTCATGATGAAACTTTGGTTCCTTACTAGGCCTCTGCCTAATCATACAAATCCTAACAGGTTTATTTCTAGCAATACACTACACGCCAGACACCTCAACTGCTTTTTCATCAGTCGCACACATCTGTCGAGACGTCAACTATGGCTGATTCATCCGCTACTTACACGCAAACGGAGCCTCCATATTCTTCATCTGCCTTTACGCCCACATCGGACGTGGTCTATACTATGGCTCTTATATATTCCAAGAAACATGAAATATTGGTGTACTGCTACTACTAACAGTCATAGCCACTGCATTCGTAGGCTACGTCCTACCCTGAGGACAGATATCATTTTGAGGCGCAACCGTCATCACCAATCTCCTATCAGCAATCCCCTACATCGGTACTACCTTAGTAGAATGAATCTGAGGCGGATTTTCCGTAGACAAAGCAACACTAACACGTTTTTTCGCTTTCCACTTTATCCTCCCATTCATCATCACAGCATTAGCAGCTGTTCACCTACTATTCCTACACGAGACAGGATCCAATAACCCCACAGGAATCCCATCCAACATAGATATAATCCCATTCCACCCTTATTACACAATTAAGGACATCCTAGGCGCTTTACTCTTAATCCTAGCCCTACTAGCACTAACCCTATTCACCCCTGACCTACTAGGAGACCCTGATAATTACACTCCAGCAAATCCATTAAGCACCCCTGCACACATCAAACCAGAATGATACTTCCTATTCGCATATGCAATCCTACGATCAATTCCTAACAAACTTGGAGGAGTATTAGCACTACTACTTTCCATCCTTATCCTAATCTTTATTCCAATACTTCAAACATCTAAACAACGAAGCATAATATTCCGACCCTTTAGCCAACTCTTATTTTGAACTCTAATCGCAGATCTCTTAACCCTAACATGAATTGGAGGCCAACCTGTAGAACACCCGTACATCATTGTAGGTCAATTAGCATCTATTCTATATTTCTTCCTAATCTTAGTGCTAATACCAACAGTCAGCCTTATTGAAAACAAACTCTTAAAATGAAGAGTCTTTGTAGTATAACAAAATACCCCGGTCTTGTAAACCGGAAAAGGAGAACCCCATTCCTCCCTAAGACTCAAGGAAGAGACATTAAACCTCACCACCAACACCCAAAGCTGGAATTCTACATAAACTATTCCTTGAAAAAGCTTATTGTACAATTACCACGACATCACAGTGCTACGTCAGTATTAAAAACAATTTGTTTTAAAAACATTTTACTGTACACATTACATAAACATACACGCATGCATACCAGTATTTAGTCTCTCCTTATAAATATTCATATATACATGCTATGTATTATTGTGCAAATGTAACCTTATTTGGAAAGGATCTTTGCAGATGTAATTAAGTTAAGGATGTCAAGATGAGGTCATCCTGGATGATCCAGGCAGGCCCTAAATCCAAAGACAAGAGTCTCTATAAGAGAAAATCAGAGAGATATTTGAAACACATAGAGGAGAGAGTCATGCAAAGATAGAGGCAGAGGTTGGAGTTATGCAGCCATAAGCCAAGGGACACCTGGGGTACAGGATGCTGGAAGTCACAAGAAAGGATTCTCCTCCAGAGGGAGTGATACCTTGATTTGCGTCTTCTGGCATCCAGAATTATGGGAGAATGTTTGTTGTTTTTAAGCCACCAACTTGTGGTTCTCTGTTTTAACAGCCAACAGGAAACTAATAGAGCTGCCAAATTAAAACCATTTTCAAAACAGTCTATTTTCATTGACATTAGGGAGTTGAAAGTTGGTAGAGTATTACTTAAATAAGATTACTGGGTTATGTTTAGGGTTAGAATTAAACCTGAAGATGTAGCAATGAGTTGAACTCATCATTCTCCCCAATTTATGCTCCCACCTTTATTTTCTGTCCCAGTGAGTGGTTTCATCATGTAAATAACAGCCTGAAGCTGAAATTTGAGAGTTTTACTGAGATATTTTCTTATCTCCATGTTTTGGACATTCTGTTGCTCCTTCCATCCACTTCTGCCCCCATTAGACTTCTTTAAACAGTATAACACCTTTTTTGTCTATGGAATATCCCCCTCCTTCCTCTGGTCATATTCACATTGTAATTTCCCTGTCCCTCAGACACCAGAATAATCATTCCATTGTATCCATTCACTCCCTTTTCAAAATCCTTACTAAATTTTCCTTGCCTACTGGCTAAATTTTACCTGCCCTAGAATGCTCTTAAAGGTGAAGTCCCAGATATCTCTCTGGCCTCTTTTCTGACCAAGTCAGAACAGAATTGACCTGGGCAGGCTTAAATGCCTCCCTGTGGGCTCCTGGAGTATCCAGAGACTTCTCTGTTACAGCATTTATCACATTGCTTATAACTCTCCGCCTCCCCTACCAGACTATGTCTCCCTTGAGGACAGGGATTAGGTATTATTTACTTTTTAATCCTCAGAAACCAGTACTACAGCAGGCGTCTCAAATCTAACTAGGATTCCATGGGTCTGAGAATACTCAGTAGGTATGTCCATTTGCAGGAAAAGAAAAGTATTATTATTCATTATTATTATTTTAACTTTCCAGGAGAAGACTGTGTATCTTTGAGAATGGCTAAGGAATACAGTGATGATTAGGCCAGGCCCAGGCATATAGAACTGGAAAAGAGTTTGAGGAACAAAGTGGAAGGATGTATCGTAAGCCACTCTAATGCTTGGGCCTGGGCAAGTACACTGGTTGTAATTTTAGAGCCTGGTAAGTGTACTGGGGCTTAAATAGTTTCCCCACCCCCTCCAAATTCATTCCCACATGAGCCTGTCAATGTGACATTTGGTAACAGAATTTTTACAGATATAATAAAGTTAAGACGAGGTCACACTGGATTAGAATGGGCCCTAAATTCAGTATGACTGGCATCCTTATAAGAAGAGGGAAATTTGGACACAGAGACACAGCCACACAGAGAAGACCCTGTAAAGATGGAGGCAGAGATTGGAGTGATGCCTCTATAAGCCAAGGAACTCCAAGGATTCCTACAAACACCAGAAGCCAGAAGAGGCAAGGAAGGAGTCTTCCCTAGAGCCTTTCATAGGACTACGGTCTGCCAACACCTTGATTTCAGACTTCTGGCCTCCAGAGCCATGAGAAAATAAATTTATGTTATTTTTAACCCACTCAGTTTGTGTTGCTTTGTTACAGCGGCCCTAGGAAATGAATATAATAACTAAACAAGATACTGAGAGCGGGGAAGAGCATTTTCCTTATTTCTACATGAAAAACAACTTGGACTTCATGCCAGTGAATTTCAGAGTTTCTACCTTCAGGAACACTGGAGAAAAAAATTCTTTTGATCCAGACTCAGCATTGTCACTGTGAATGCTGGCCAAAATAGCAGGTGTGAGATGCCATTTGTAAGTGGCTTTAAGAACAGCCAACGTTAACAAGGGAAGGTCAGAGGGGAAGATTATAGAATACTGTTATCATATATAGCCTATGTGACACATCTCTGGGGTCTTCCCAAAATAAGTAGACAAGATTTTTGAGGAGAGCTGTATGTCCTAATTAAACAGATCATGGTAAGAACCAATAGTTCACCTTTGGAAATGGCACTATATTAATATTCTTAGTCTAGCAAAAGTCTGGTTTGGTACATTGCTGACATTAAATAAGTGTTTGTTGAAATATTTATTTCATCATTCACATGAGGAAAGATAACAAGAGAGAGTTGCTAATACATAAGGAAGAAATTATTTTGAAAGGAAAATTTTCATTTTATGATAAGAATGCTATTGATTAATTCAACAAATATGTTGTGAGAACCTACTTCACAATACATGTTGGAGGAAGAGGAAGAAATTATGAAATACAAAAAGAAAGCAAATATGTTCTTTTGCCAGATGGTTCACTGTCTAGTTGGTGAGTCAGACACGAAAGCAAATAATGTTAATCGTATTTGCTTAGAGATATATACTAAGTACTTTGGAAGTCAAAAAGACAATCTGTAACTACTAAGGAAAACTTCTCAGAGGTGATATGTAAATTGCTTAATGAAAGTTTTGTATGTAGGAGTTTTCCATGAGAAGAGAATTTGCCATGACCTAGAAATATGAGAAACCATGGCATATTACATTATTTTGGTGGTATTAAGGTTTAGGGCTCATGAAAGAGAGATGCAGAATGTAAAATATCTATGCCATCCTTGAATTTCCACTATCTTGAGTCATCTCAATAAAAGTATGTGTGAGAGGTTGGATTAAAAGCAGAGAGAAATTTAAAATACTATTTCATTTTATCAAGGCAAAAATGTTAAAGACTAAGTAATTTGCCCCTTATTCATAATTGAAATATTTTCATCATTCGAAATTTCCCTGTAACAAAAATTATATGTATTAATGGATCTATAGTCCTTTCTCACCTACAGTCCCTTCTAAATTCTGAGTGAAAACATCAGGCAGGTTTAGTTTAAAATTATGGGTATGAGAACTAATATGTTATGTCTCTGATACAAGACCTCTCTAAAAAAAGTGAACAGAAAATCTGCAAAAGCTTGCTTGTCCATGTTTGCATCTCTCAAAATAGTATAAACTTTACTGAAAACTTAGGTAGGCAGTTGAATACAACAAATGATTGAGGACCTAGGAGAGGTCATATCAATGGGGGTAAGACAGCTAGGTCAAGGGCCTAGCTCTAGGAATGAAGATGAAAAACGTGGTTCAGGCAATAGCAAGAAAGAATCTTGATCCTGAGGATAAGAATTGCTGAATCTAAAGATCCTGATATATTTCTCTCAAAGGAGATGAATTAGTCTCTAAGTAACTTTAGTCAATCAAAAGGGACAGTTGTTAGGAATAAAATGAGTATTTAAAAATTGAAGAATCAAGGAGGCTTTATGGAGGAGGCATTATTTCATTTGGTTCTTCACTAAATTCATTATCCCCAATTTCTAGAAAGAAATCTAAAAGGACAAGGAAACTTATTAACATTGGGTCATCAACCACATAATTCAATCTTGAGAAATGACTCTCCCTATAAACAGACTGCTGAATTCTTTACTGAGAATTCACTAGGAAAATAAAAAAGATGCAATTCCAATCCTTAGTTAAGGACAATATTACAATAGATAGAATTCATGGCTCTAATTCTGAAGCTTTTCTACCCCTCTAGATCAAGGCAAGTGTAGATATGTTTTATTTTTAAGAATATATTTGTATATATATTATATATGTTTAAATAGTAAATGTGATATGGCTTTTGTGAGAGAGGAAGCATCAAGTGACGGAAGGCAAATAAATCTTTTCAGAAACAAATGCATTCAATAATAGCAAAGGGCATTTAGAAACTGAATAAGTAGACTTGCTTTTATACAAAATACTATTCTTTTTGAAGTTTTCACCCATGTAAAAGCTCCTTTTGTGAAACTAGGTTTTCATCATCTCCCACAGGCAAACTATAACATCAAGGAAATGTTTAAAACCCTCAAAATGGTCCCTTACAGCAAAACACTGAATATGCACGCAGCCATTCCTGCTACACTGATTTTAACGAGCTTGGGTTTTCACGTAACACATCATAAAACTATTATTATGGTGGCACCCGCTAGTGCTGCTCAAGTTTTAAGTACAAATCCATTGCAGAATCTACTCCTACCTGCTTGGAATGAAGCTCAAAACAACTTGCTTTAAAATAAAAGTATTTGTGTAGATACCCATCTTCAAATAGAAACAGGCTATGTAAAAAATGACTTGAAATTGGACAATTAAATTTATATTATTTAAGATGTAGTGCAGAGATCTGTATATAGAGGCCATAAAAAATAAGAGAATGTATATTTTATGCTATTGTAAACAGAGGGTCAATGACAAATATTTAGACATATATTATCTTTAGAGTATGATTACATTGATTAAATATGGGCATTGTTTCTTGAAAAGTATTTGGTCTCACTGAATTAGAAGCTCTGAACTAGAAGCTTTCCTCCACCCCAGA
Organism: Aethalodelphis obliquidens; assembly: GCF_003676395.1. Lineage (NCBI taxonomy): Eukaryota > Metazoa > Chordata > Mammalia > Artiodactyla > Delphinidae > Aethalodelphis > Aethalodelphis obliquidens. Next base: position 24,711,338 of record NW_020837946.1, on the reverse strand, counting down.
GAATAAAAGAGTATGAAAATTGTGGTGTGTGCAGTTCAGAACAATTCAAAGGTGACAGAAATTACTTGAGGAAATATAACACTCAGCTCAAGGGTCATAGAAAAGATTTTCTATCTTTATTTTTTATTATTTTTCCTGATTAAAATATAATCCATAATTGTAAAAATTACAAAGGAGACAGATATGAAGATATATATTTTCCTAATAATAAATATTGAAAATTATTTTATCTCTCAAACTCAGGCACAAATTATATTGACCTTTTTCTTTCCATACCTTTGCACATTCTAGTTCCTTAGTGGGAATCCCCTCCCTCTCTTCTTTACCTGATGAACTTACTCTCATCCACTGACACTTCTAGACAATACTCAAAATCTTTTTTTCCACTAGTGTACATTCCTTGTGTCTCTTTCAATACTGTTGACGTACTTTTACTATGTGTTACTAATAAAAATTCAATTATACATTCTCTACTAATTATATTATTAGTAATATTTAATGTAAAAATGTTATAATTTATAGAACACCTACACAGGCACAATATAAATTTTATGTATAATAGATTTCATCTAAATTATATATGTAATAGATTTCATCTAAATTATATATATAATTTAATCAGATTTTGAAAGTTAAGTAATTTACTTAAAGCCACACATCTTGCAAGTATTGATTTCCATATTTTCCTCTCTCATAAAACTGTCAATTCCCAGAAGTCTGAGAAAGCGTCTTAGTCTTTCTAATCCCTGGTAGGTTCTCAACAGACGTCAGTTAAATAATACATTTTCTATAAATGAACAATGGGAACCTATAACATTTTGAAAAATTAACTGAGAGTATTTCTTTTCCTTTTTTTTTTCTTTTTTTTTTTTCTTTTTTTTTTTGCGGTACACGGGCCTCTCACTGTTGTGGCCTCTCCCGCTGCGGAGCACAGGCTCCGGACGCGCAGGCTCAGCGGCCATGTCTTACGGGCCCAGCCACTCCGCGGCATGTGGGATCTTCCCGGACTGGGGCAGGAACCCGTGTCCTCTGCATAGGCAGGCGGACTGTCAACCACTGCGTCACCAGGGAAGCCCTGAGAGTATTTCTTGACGTATTTTAGACTTTAAATATATTACCTTTTAAAATTCTTCATAAAATAAGTATTTATTATTATTTACTTTGCTTTGTTAAGATTAGAGAACATGTCTAATTAAATGACATATGAGTATGGTACTTTTTCCAATCACTTCAGAAATTTATAAAATGTTCTCAGTATATAAGGGACTTAATCCTTAATATTTCTTGATTAATCTAAAAAGAGTTATCCATTTTCAAAACTAATCCTTCATTTCTTATAATATGTGCCAGATGTGAATGATATTGTTAAAGGAAACTTCTTGCTTGATTAATAATAATGGATAATATTTTTACAAATCAATTGATATGGGTCTTAAAAAGTTTGAGCATTCAATGTGTATTAGTTCATTTAATTTTTTAAACAACTCCAGTAAGTACTATTATTATCATCATTTGGCTAATGAGAAACTAAGTCACAGAAGAGGTAAGTAATTTATCCAAGGACACACTACTAGTTAGTGGCAAACCCAAGATTAGAACACAAGCAGTACAGCTCTAGAGTTCATACTCCTACCATCATTTTCTACTGCCTCTCACACCCACATCTCATTTCAACATGGAGACATAGTGTTTTGCCTCACTAAATAAATCCCATACTCTACAACTATTCTTTTTGCTTTGAAATACATAATCAATAGCAAACTCAATTCTTAAATACACAATCAACATGGAATTTAATTCTTAAACATGTGACTGGCTGTTAATAAATCATGAATAAAAGTTGAGTAAATAAACAAACACAATATTTTATTCTTCACTCTCTATTGATATCTAGCTTGTACCTTATAACTTGTTCTCCCCTTTTAAATATTTTCCTTCCTCTTCCAGTCCACAGCTAAGAGAGATATTTTTCTGAAATGCAAATCTGTTTCTTGCTTTATGTCTCCAATGACTGTCCACTGCCCTTGTGATACAGTCTGAACCCATGCCAGGGATTTAAAGGTAAGCAAGAAAGGTCTTATAAAATCAGATCAATGACCAACTCTCACACAGATCTTCCACTCACAACTTTGTGCCTGAATTGCCCTTAGGTCTATCCCTTTCCTAGAGTTCATACTCAAGAGTTCCCTCATTTATCATTTGGCACATGATAGTAATACTGTTCAAAGTTCTTTGTAATTATCTGCATCTGTCTTCCCCACATAATTTGAAGCTCCCTGAATATCTCTCAATGCAACAACTCAAATGAGGGTAGTGCCCATAACCATCAATCTTAAACTCATTCCAGCTCTCTCCCTATCTCCACTCCAGTACCTAACATTTCCAACGGGAGGATGATTCCCCTGCTCTCTAGATAACCTTTCAAGTGCCATTACTTGAGGCTCTTTGACCTTGGTTTCCCTGGCCTTGAATAGTTCTGGAATGCAAGGTCACAAGGATGTGAGATAATCTTTCTAAATTCCACATATCTAATGACAACACAACACATTTTTAAGCAGTCGACTGCCTCTAAATTTTTTTTAACCAAAATAGAGTATTTCCTAAATAAAGGTGAATATCTATGTTTAGATTTTTAAGACCTAGAACTTCTGATTTAGTTTTTCATCTTATAAGTAAGTAAGAAGTAAGTAAATAAATAAATAAAATGCATCGCTACCAGATACATTGGCTGCCAGGAATGAATAATGTATTAGAGAAAATACAATGTAAATGTCTGTGGTTGCTAAACAGTTCTTTCAACAATGGCCTGAGATGTTTTTAAACTGTTTTTTTTTTTTTCAATTTATATGACCCCCCACTTGGTTTTCATCAAGTTCACATCAGGGGAACCCTCGGATAATCAGATAGAAACAGGTCTAGCATAGGAAAAGCTCAATAACCAGCGGGAAGCAGACCCAAATCCATAATAACCAATGAAAATCTGACTCAAATCAAAGTAAATAAACTATCAAAAATTTTAAAAGAATAAAATAGGAGGAAACAGGAAACAATTCGAAATAATCACTGTTAATTACAGGGAAATAAGTTCACATTAAAAACTCTTAGATTTGATTATTCTGGAACATATTCACATGTTTTGTTTTTGTTAAATTTATGAAGAGTAATCTAATAGCATATCACACAAATTTTAAAAAATCTAGTATCAAATATGAGTTAACATGGTTTAATTTTTGTCCTCTAAATCAGATTTAAAATTATTTTAAGTAAATAGGTTTTTGTCTGATTTGAAGATTAGAGATGGGGTAGGAAAGTCTGTCTTTCATATGCATGATGAAAGACTCCTAGAAAAATACGGCCTATGATTTATATTTTCAGCTAATAAGATTTTTACACAGCAGTGTAACCCACATATTCTTATTTACAAGAAAATAATGATTTGGCTTATTTTTCATGGAAAATTTGTTTTACTGTATTTTATTCCACAGTAGTTCTCAATCTTTTCCATTCTAGCATCTTTGGTGGCCTGTGGAAAGATCCCAGTTATACTGGGATGGTGCCTGTGTGTGTGGCTCAAAGAAGCTCATGCAAAATGGGTAGTTATATGTTTTATAAATAATATTTTACTATGCTCCATACCACTTATTTGTTAAGAATAGAAATAATATATATTTCCCCAAGGAATTATTTAAGAATGATGTACAGTCCAAGAAAATACATTTTATTACCTGCATAGTACCCGTAAGACCACACATGTTAAGTTCCTTACATAATATTGAAAGACTGCTTTTAAACTTGTTTGGGTTCTTTCTTTCCCCAAAATAAACCAAATTTCAGGTAAACTGCATATTTAATAATTTTAGGGACTTTATTAACATTAAAAAATGTAAAGAGGATGATCACTCCTCATTGATGTTTTCCATGCATCTCAAACCTTATAATAGTAATAAGAATGACAGCTCTGAGCCAGTGCTACATATCTGTCTATAGTAATCCATAAAACAAGCTCAAAGATAGATATTATGCCCATTTGATAAATGAGAAAAGGCTTAGAGAAGTTAAATACCTCATTTAGAGACACTATGCAAAGCAAGATGAATTTTAATTCAGTTCTGAATGTGAAGGTCATGGATTTTCCAGCAAACAATGTTGACAAACATGTAAATTAATATTTACCCTATATCTACTGTGTATCAGGTATTTTCAAGAAGACTTTCATGAAGTTTTACACATCAGCCAAGACTCTTAGCACCTGGAAATGACTATTACATATTAAATAATAAATCCCAAATAAAAATCTGCATGATGGTGCCTCCACTCTGGCCCACAGTGAATCTATCTCAAAAGAATTTGTCCAGACTTCCCTGGTGGCGCAGTGGATAAGAATCCGCCTGCCAATGCAGGGCACATGGGTCTGAGCCCTGGTGCGGGAGGATCCCACATGCTGCAGAGCAACTAAGCCCGTGCACCACAACTACTGAGCCTGTGCTCTAGAGCCTGTGAGTCACAACTACTGAGCCCACGTGCCACAACTACTGAAGCCCAGTGCCTAGAGCCTGTGCTCTGTAACAAGAGTAGCTACTGCAAGGAGAAGCCCATGCACCACAACGAAGAGTAGCTCCCGCTTGCCGCAACTAGAGAAAGACTGTGCACAGCAACGAAGACCCAAAGCAGCCAAAAATTAATTAATTAATTAATTTAAAAACAAAAGAATTTGTCCAAGTATAAATATTTCCTCTGGAGTTTTAGTAATAACTATTACTACTGGTTGCTAATGAATATTAGAGACTTTTACTTTTGATATCTCATTTAGACTGAAGAAGAGGATTTTTCAATGTAGAAGAAGGTTAGTGGCATTCTTCTGCATGGTTCACTAAAGAGGACAATAATATGAGAGACTAACTAACATTGTATTTAGCTTGAGTCAAGAACCTTGAATGGAAAATAGAATTTATGGTTAAAAGAAACATGGCTAACCTACAAGTTGCTGTGAAGGATTTACCACTAACCCAGGAAGAACAACAAGTGATATGAAAGATGTTTCATTAAATACTTAAGGAATATGGTGACTAAAGACCCAGAGTCTCTAGTCCCAAACATGGGATTTTACACATTGAATAACTCTCTCATTTTTGGCTTTACTCTGAGATAAAGTATACATGGGTCTAATTAGCTATCCTATTCCCCTCCCTCGCAGATCTTCTGGAGTGCTCCATTTTCCAATTATCTTTGGCTTTGAGACAACTTAATGACATCAAAACATTGGGTCACACACCAAATATGACCTAAGGATTCTATACTGAGAAAATATTCTATCTTATTGTATTAATAGTAACTTAGTATATGAAGACCTTAAGGTATATGTTAGGGACCTAGGTCTTAAAGTCTATTTCATTGTTTCCTAATTTTTGTTGAATTCATAGATCTCTTTGAAAAGCTATTAAAATCTACATACATGTATATGTGAGACACAGAGAAATTCTTGTACTCAGTGAAATTTACATGTAGTTTCAGAAGATTCATGGAACTCCTTGAGCATGACTAGAGATGTTAATTCCAGACCTTCTGGGTCCATATTCATCAGTTCTATTCTTACCTTTCTTCCTAAGAATAATATGATATGGGGTCATGGATGAATCTCTTATTCTGAAGTTAAAAATAAGCTAGACATACAGCCCATGTTTAATGCTAAGTGTTCTAGCCATCAACGCAAAAAGGTAACTTAATCACATATATAATTCATAAGGTAAATTTAAACTATAAAGAATCATCTCTTTGTTCAGGAAAGCATAATTTCTGACAACAGAAAAGTGATTCTCACATGTCCTCATGAAGAAAATTCTATGTTATCTAATAAATGAATATTGTCATCCACAGTATCCTTATTGTACAGATATACCCACAGAGCATGAGATGCATGCTTGTTGCTTGGGGTTTAAGATAAAGTGCTTTGTTTTGTTTTGTTTTGTTTTGTTTTGTATTAAAGCAAAGGAGTTCTGCTTATTTTGGGAGTAAGATTTTTTTCAAAGTTCAGTAGAAGTTTGAACTAGTCAATAATCCTACATTTTGTCTGTCTTTTCCCTCTAAGAAAAATACTAACTTCAATATCCTGAGACTATCTTAAAACCTATCATGCAGTAGAGGTTCATAAATATTTGTTTATTACTTGAGAGAGTGACTCCTAGGAATTACCAGCCTTCTTACTTGTTTGAATTCCCAGACTCAGTAAATCTTAGGTCATTTTATAAGGAAAATATGTCTCTATTAAATTTTTCTAATGTTTCCTTGAGATTTTCAACACAGTTTTCATAATTAAGCCAGGTTAATTTATACACCTATAAGTATATAGCTTTACTCTTCCCATTACTTATATTCATGCAAATCAAAACCAGAAGACTTTACCAAAATGTTGTCTCTATCTGTAACCCCAAGATCCTCAAGGTTCTTATAATTCAAATAGCTTCTTATAATTTAAGTAACTAAAACTAACAACATTTTTAAGTGCCACCAATTTCTTTCAACACAACTTTCTACCTACTGTCTCTGTTGTTATTTTGTTGATCTTTGTCTTCCACTTGTTATTTATTTACATTCATTCAACATGCAATTTGTGTCACAGAAGCAATGTCTTTTTTCAAGTTTCCATTTTGGTGCGATTTTATTGTCTAATCAAGAATTATTCTATGACTTATGACTGAAAACTTAGATATCTGTTTTAATTCACATTTCATACTATTAGATTTTTTTGTTTTTCTGAAATCATAATGTATTCATGGGTACCCTGGATCACACAGATTCCACATATTTTGATTCCCAGTCTATGGGTCTAGTTTTAGAATATGGTCACCATAATTATATAGCATTTTCTAAAATGTTTTAGAAATCTCTCATTCCTGAGAGATGCTTACTTTTCTAATTTCACCTTTTTATAATTTTAACCTAGAAATATGATGAAAAATATCACTATACCTTTGGAGTTCTTACTTAATAGTGATTTGACTTAACTGAATCTCCTTACAAGAGTAATAAAGTTTTTATTTAGTCCTTCAGAAGAAGAAAAGTTGGAAATAGCAGAAACTTAACATTAATAGTATATATTTTAGTAAATTTTTGCATGTGTTTATTTTGTGCATATATTTAATTAACAAAAAGAATAAAATAACATTTTTATTGGTTTTTAACATTGTAGAGGTGTTTATTGACTTGACTTTAATTTTTTTATTAATCTTTATTGAAGTATAGTTGCTTAACAATTTTGTGTTAGTTTCTGCTATACAGAAAAGTCAATCAGTTATACATATACATATATTCCCTCTTTTTTTTAGATTTCCTTCCCATTTAGGTCACCACAGAGCATTGAGTAGAGTTGACTACTAAATTTTGAATTAACTTTTCTTATAAAGCCTTTCATTAAACTGATCTTTAACAGACTGTTTTCTATACTTGAACAATCCCTGCTTATCATTTGAAGTTTCTTGGCTAGTATATTTTTAAGACATAAATATCTGAAAATATTGTCTCATAGGTATGTGTATAGTTATTTGAATGATGCCTAGGCCTCAATAGATAATTCCAATGGCATTCAAAAATGACCTTCTAAATGGTTTTATTTGAGGGAAGATCAAATGGGTGTTTTGTTTATTTTGTATTATCCTGTCTCAAAATTTATTATATGACTGAAATGGTCACCTAAGAAATAATTCATTTCTCCAGATTAACAACACATTCTTTTGAAAGCCAAATTCTGCCTGTGCTAACATATTCTCACCTTTGTGTAAATTTATACAATTAGATGAGAGTTCTTAAAAATTACTTGATATGGATATTAGTGGGGCCATCTTGATGGAGGGGTAACAATACAGAGATATAGAAGTTTGAGGCCTTTTAATTTTTTACATTATTATTTTACTATTTATTTACTTATTTTCTCATTCACACATAACTTAGAGCTTAGGGATTTTCACAAGAAAATCTCTGTCATGGAATATCTGCCTAGGCAGGGCAGAGGAAAATGTAAAATTATGGAAGAACTGTTTACTCTGGAGATCTCTAGTCTGGATACGGGCCATCATATAACTCAAGCTTTTATGCCCATCAGATGAGTTATATTCATATCTCAGCATAAGTTCTAAACCTCGAAATTCTTTTACTACTTAATATTTTAGTCCATTGTATTTCATTTTGAAATTTAATAACTAATATCTTTCCCAGTTCCAAAATTCTATGATCCATCATCTTCTTGGATGGATTATTCTTTTTTTTTTTTTCCCCTCTTTCTTTCTCACATACACATGGATGAGACAATATTTCCAGACATTAATCTCTTAAAAATGCACTAGCCAAGAACCTTTAAATGGCAGATGGGGATGGCTCAAGTACAGAAAACAATCTGTTAAAGATCAGTTTAATAAAAGAGTTTATAAGAATTAATTCAAAAATTAATAAACAAATCAATAAAAGTCTCTAAAATAATAAAAATAATGCAATTAATCGTTCAGTCTCTGTTTATTAATTAAACATAGTAAAATAAACAAGCACACAAAATTTACTGAATGTATAATATCATTGTAAAATTTCTGCAAATTCCAACTTTTCTTTTGAAAGAAAGAAAAAAAAATACTATTACTTTGATAAGAAGTCAATTAAGTCAAATCACACCACAGGTATCTGAATAGCAGTGACACCTGTATTAGGACAGAAGCATATAGGTTCTTAACAATGCCTAGAGAATGAAGATGTGTTTGTGATGATTTTTAGGGCAGAAATATAAAATATACAACAAAACCAGACCCGAAAATTCTGTTGTTTTTTTTTTTAGGTGAAGCACATCAATTATAATTTCTGGAAAGTAATCAAATAAAACAAGTGACTCCCCTTATAGCACAAATAGCGGTCACTTGTCTTTCATCCCTAAAATTCTAATTAGATAGTTTTCCCTTGTCTTTTTTCCCCATCTTTTCTCCCTTTGTCTCTCACATATACACATCTTTTGGGTGTGAGCCAATTTAACTCTGTATTTCAAACTGCATAATCAGGCATAGCTGGACACAGAATATTTCAGTCTTTTATCAAGAACATATTGTTTTAACCTAAATGAAACACCTGCAAAGAGATTCTAAACAGAATATTCTCAGGTTCTATACCTGGCTCTTTCCTTCTACACTCTTTCTCCTTTTCTGATTTAACTATTTTCATTTACAAAATAGGTTATGTTTCTTCAAAATAACTTTTTGCAAAGTATCCTAAAAGCAAAGAGAACTTTAACTTTATATTTAACATTATTTCCAGTAATATCATCTCCCTTATTTACAGGACTCCCAGAAAATCAATCATAATAACCAATGAACTCAAAGAAAATCCTTTATTTAACCATGACTTATGTTCACATACAAGTTCTAAGACAGAAAGGGGGCTCAAGTTGTTCCTTAGATCTTCTTATTTTTTAGAATCCCTTGCCAAATTTCTTGTAAGTCATTTTGACATTCAAAAGGATCTAGATCAAAAAGGTTCTGTTTCTGTTTCCAAAATCATTTTTTTTCTTTTACTTTTACTGACATTCCAACAACACCTATCACTTCCTACTCACCTCTAACTCTCTTTATGAGTTGGCCTTCATATCTGTGGATAAATCAAGTGACACATTCAACCACATAAAAAGGGAAAAGAGTCAAGCATTCAGACAAAAAGGATTTACTGGCCTAACACCAGCCCTAAGATCTGCCCTCTAGAGAACAAGATTTTAGTTGGAATCCAGTGTAATGTGAATATCAATATGTGCGGAAAGATCAAGGTGTGACAGTAACCTAAGACCTTGTTGGATCCAGGACAATGTAGGTTTAAATTGCTATGTGATATTAAACTAATTGTTAAGATTCCCTGAGTTGTCTTCATTATAATAAAGGACTATTGATATTTTCTTTAAAGCGTTATTCTAAGGCCAACATGTAACATTAATGTAAGGATATAATAGGTACCTAATAAATGGCATCTAATTTGTCCATATTAAAGCTGTTACAATAGACATACTGGCACAAAGTAATGCATGATAAAATTCTTGAAGAATGAATAGTATTTATAGAGTAAAATATGGGCATTTAGATTAATTGGTGCACTTAAATTATATCACTCATTTTTAATACTACACCAATTAGGAAAAGGCACCTGAAAGGTGTTCAGATAGTAACTTAATTTACAGAATACTACCTGAGTATCAGCATAGCATATTTTAAAGTATTGTTTTTTGCTCAACAGCCAAGAAATAATGCCAGAAAAATGGTTTCAGTCATATTGCTTTGTGTGTGTCTGCATTTAAAAGAGAAGTAGAGAAAATCTTGTCCAAAGAGAAATTGTTTTTAAAAATGCTGATCCTCCAAGTACACTCCTGATAAAGGCAGATAACTTCCTTTGTCCACTATATCACTAGAAAATGTGAACAGTTCATTTGAACATGTAAGATTTTTTTCTCATTGATGCAAAATCATTCAACTTTATTCCTTTTGCATTAATTACATCGTATGTCAAAGTATTAGTTTATCAAGAACGTCTCAACTTAGGCAATCAAAGCTTACATGAGAAAAATATTCCAGTTGATAACTAGTGAATATATTAATATTCCTCTCTATTTTTAGGGCAGATCATGGGTCATCTACAGAAAAATCCCTAAGTTAAGTTCATGTGCCAAAATTCACAGAAACTCTTCTTTTAGTCAAAACACATATACAGCTATACTATTTTGAAATGCCACCCTAGAAAATAATTTGCCACTTTCTGTGTAACTTGGGGCAAACATTTGTACCTTTCTCAATCTTAATACCAATTCAACTGGAATCAAAATAAATAGTGGATGTATAAAGGCTTTGAAAACTATATAACACTATACAAATACTATTATTATTAATGCTAAGTGGATATGTAAACTAGAATAATCAATAGTCTTAAGGTAAAATGTGGTGATAAAAAAATTAAGAACATGCAAAAAAATAGGCCTTTAAAAATAGCCATAATACCTGCTCAATAAATGTTTATTGAATAAAATAATGAATGAATGTGAGTAAATGAATCAGCATAAAACATATCTGAATGAAGATGTCACAAACATAAGTTTCCAGTCATCTTAATGGGTTCTGATAGTGAAGTTTACATATTGAAAGTTGTCTTGATATTTTTATTTAAAATAATAAACAGAATATTCATCTTTGACCTCCACTGTACAATATTTTATACATAGATATCACACCCCTTATAAAAATTTCTGGAAAGCATATTTAATGAGCTGATGAACAAATTCTTAACATGGAAAAACAAATTTTAAGCCTACTCTTTTGTTAGTGGTCACATTAATATTAAATTATTGTAGACACACCATTTAAGTTGTATCAAAAACTTTCTCAGTGATAATTACTAAAAATCAGTGACACTGTGTACATGGTCCTAAATGATGGATATGTTCTTTCCAAACTGAATATTATCCTCTTCTCAGATTATTGAATCATATATTTTTCAATATTGTTGTTTGAGTTATATGTTTGCATTAACCCTTCCTAGAAGAAACATATGCCAATGGCTGAAATTCAGTTCAATTGCACAGTCTCAGGTAGTATCTTGAAGCATGATTTTTAAGCATAACCTGTGTTTCAACACAAATAAAACCATAAGCAAGTCTTCCTAGCATTTTCTAAACTAATTTTTCAACAAGGTAAAGAAAGATATGTTCATTAAAATGATGAAGCAAAATTACATTTTCATAAAAAAAACATGGTTAGTAATATTAGAATATTTAATTGATACTAACAAAAATTAATTGATACTAACTATAATCCCTAATATTTGTTTTTACAAATTGTTGTGCCATGTAGCAACATCCCATTTAAGGCACACCCACATTAGGTATGCAGTGCAGGTATTATGTCTAGTTCATTCATCTAAAATGGGAGGTAATATCTGCACTAGTTGATATTCTGAACCTCTGGTTTTTTCATGTGTAAGTTGAGGTTAATTGTAAACAAACATTTTAAGAACTCATTAAATTTAGCCATGGAAAGCACAATGTTGGTAAGATTATATATAATTTCTGTTGTTATATATTAATGCATATACCCACTGATACAATAACAGTCTTCAGGCTTTTTAGTGGTATTCACATGATCAAAAATTCAGAAGTCTTATTAGGTTTTGGGTTTTGTTTTTAATTTTATAGAAGTGGGAGAGTTGATTCCTTTATCTATTTAATTATATACTTTCACACATACAAGAGAGATCCAAAACACAGATAAATATATTTTTTAGGCAAAGTTAACAGATACAAACATGTCGTTCATCATTGATCAATTTTGCAAATCAGTGAGATTATGGATACTTAGAGGTCTGGAGAATTTTTGAGAACAAGGAGTGAGTTTGGTATATAAATTCTAACTCTTTGGCTTTGGTTTCCATCATGCTTGATCACTCAGTTTCCATTGAATCAGTTGCCTGAATAGAGAATATACTTGCGTGGTGATAGTTATAACATTATAAACGTCCGGAGTTCGCTCCCTTAACCAGAAAAAATCTGGATAGATCTGGGATTTGCATAATTGTCCTTAGGATTGCAATGATTCTGTTTCTTTCTGAACATAAGCCACTTTGCAGCTCTGTCTTTCTTATTTCCTTTCTCTCTCTCACTTCATTTTTAATTTTTCTTGCATCTGAGTCATGTGGTTTGAGCAGAAACTTCCACAACTGTGGAGTATCCTGAATATTGTCCTTGAAGGGACACAGGGACAGGGACTCAATGCACAACCTGCAGCCATCAAAATCTAGGAAATCTCTGCATTTCTTCAAAACTTGTGATTGCATGGAGCTCAGGAAAGTTCAGCAATAGGAAATGAGGGCAATTGCTACTCGCTCTCTAGCAACTAGCAGACAGCAACTCTGGAATTGCTCTGTGAATACCAATAATTCCTTCAACTAATCAGCAGTGTCCCTGATTTCTTTTTTAGTTTCAAGTTCTGTGGGTTCTGTGATGCTCTGTCAGATCAGTAAGACAAGTACAATCTTGTGACACACCAGGGGACTGACAAATTAGTCCCTCTGATTTCTGTAATTCTCCAAACCCCTTGAACTAAGGAAATGGCTAAGCCAAACTCTTCACAAATATGTCCACAACCTAACCAACTCGCTATGTTAAAGGAAGTTAAATTGTCATACTCAGCTTTACCTTTTTGTAAATATCCCTGCTTGGCAATGGTTAAAGGGCAGAAAGATAATTATGATTTCATCCTTCTATATTTTGTGAAAAGAACCCTGACTTTTAAATTTCAGAAAGACAAATTGTCTCATAAATGATGCAATGGAAATTGGACAAAAAGCCTACTCAGTTGGTTTTAATAAACTATGGAAACTATTTTTGTTTTGTTTTCCATTCTAGGCAGGGGAATCCAGCTTGTTTCAAGGGCGGTCACCACTACTTTTAAGAGCTACTGCATCGTAAAGTTAAAAGGCAATATGCAGGGATGGCATCGGCAAAACTGGGAAATGGTTCCTTTTAGTTTCATCAATCTCCTCAATTTGTGCCCTTTCTCCCCTTTTCTCCCCTTTAATATCACAACACACTCAAATTCTATACACTTTCTTTTCAACACGTGATTTAAGGAAGTGACCGCTTTTAAGAGCATTCACCTTTTTTAAAAGATTTTTTTGATGTGGAGCATTTTTAAAGTCTTTATTGAATTTGTTACAATATTGCTTCTGTTTTATTGTTTTGGTTTTTTGTCCTTGAGGCATGTGAGATCTTAGATCCCCAACCAGGGATGAAACTCACACCTCCTGCATTGGAAGGTGAAGTCTTAACCACTGGACTGCCAGGGAAGTCCCCAAGAGCATTCACTTTTATACAAGGCCAAGCAGACTTAGCCAAAAGCAATTTATGTCTAAATGTGAAATTTTATTGCAAAAAGTAAGTAGGTGGGAGAGGGACATTCTAGAATAGGATCTTACTGGCAGCTTTCCACATTCACATTTAGTAGCAGTTTTGAATAACACCCAAACATAACTAATGTCTACTGTTTAAATTACAAATGTATTGATATCTGTATAAGATTTTCTAGGAGTCACATTTTAAAAAAATAATTCAAGATTATTTTGGAGGCTTACCTTCCTATGGCAGTCGGTACGTACAAAGACACGATTTCTAAATATTCATGATATCGTGCTTTCTACAGTTTGCAAATCTAGGTTATAGATTTTAAAAGACAAGAATGCTGGCTTGATTCAGATGCATTCACCTCTCGTAGAGTCTTCCAAAAGTTTACTTCTAATCTTGTATTTTATTTGTACTCATACTTCTGAGGCTTCATATCGATGTGTCTAAACATTTTCTTAAGCTCACCTATGTATTTAATGCTCAGGATAATATAGTGTTTAATCTGTATCATATCTGAAATGATGGGACAAAATTTTTAGATTAAATTCTACAATTCCTTCTCCAACAAGCATTGTCATTTGCTTCTTATATTCCCTGCCTTAATCTGCATTTCTCTGTCCTATATTATTTTGCAGGTTGTATATTGTGCTATTAAGTGATGCCATTCATGTATAATAAGCTGTGAATATTTCATGTAAATAGTACTTATTGGGCTTGTACAGAGAACAACTTGCATTGTGGCTGTAGTAGTATCCCTGGATACTACATACCCAGATCACAAAACTCAGAGCTTTGATTTGTTCATTATTTGATATAAATGATTTCCCTCTTCACCCCATATACATTAAATCATTTAATCCTATCAAGCCTACTTCAAAAGCAGTTTCCTGTTTCTCCCTTTCTTATTTTACTACCTTTGTCCAAGCCCCTTGTAACATAATCCTTCAACTGCCTTCTAACTAGCTTGTCAATTCACTACCACTCTCAGCTCTCTAGTCTCTCCATCTTCTAGGTGCTGGTGTTCTTGCTGCAATATAAAGTTTATCAGTCTTCTGTCTAAAAATTTCTTTAGTGGCTAGTTGTCTTTTTTAGTAAGTAACTAGATCAAATCCAAATTATTTTTTTCAGGAGACAATGTTGTCTTTGTTTGGGTTCTTCCAGAAGCTGACTCTAAATCAAGGATTCAAGCACAATTTTTTGGTGAAGTCATCTCAGGAAAGAAGGGTAGGGGAATGGGAAAACAAAAGAGGGATAAGAAAGCGGTGACCAAGTGGGATTTATCAATCAAGTTACTTTTGTTGAAGCCTGCTGAGACTTTCTGGGGGCCTATGAGTTATTGAGTTATTTAGCATTTTCATATTTAGAATATGAGTTACTTAGCACAGTGGGTGAGGGAACTGGGGTATTAATCTACCAAATTTGGTTGAGGGCTGTTCCTTAGGGATATTAGTTCTCCTGTATTTCTGATTACAACTGTAAGCAAAGCAGGCTCCAGGGGGCAAAACCATTAGGAAAGAGTTACAGGAGGAGGCAGTTTGAAATCTGGCCAGCAGCCACAAAATTTTAAGCACTGAGAAGATATGGGAGAAAAAAAATGGGAAGACATATATAACAGCATTGTAATCCTTTCATATTTAAAACCAAAGGCTACCTTTATACAAATGGTGCTCTTACCAGCCACCAGCTCCTGTCACATGAACTGTCCCACTTTTCTCAGACACGATATTTTTTTAATGATTGCGTGATCATGTCCATCTTATTCTTTTAGCCTCATTCTTTGCCCACCAAACTCTCTGATTTTAAGAACAAGCTAAAATGTTGCTTTTTCATTAAAGCCTTTTATCTCAAGTTTTTAATTCCTTTCCAAGATTACAGATTATTAAATTATAGCTGTATCATTCAAGGTGCCAAAAGTCTAGGTAAAAGGTAAATCTTTGAATTAATCATCCAAGTATGTCCAAGTAGCCACATTTCTGAGGAATGTGACTTTTTATAGTTGAATGATTCATACATCATTCTATGGTAGTGGTCGTGAGGATTAAAGCAGTAGTATATATGAAATATTAGAAGAGTGCCTGGTACGTGGCAATCATTATATGTGACTACTATTATTTTAGTACCTTTAAGAACCATCTGGAAAGCTTCAAAAACTACATATCCCCAGGCTATAAACCCAGAGATTCTGATTCAGTAGTTGAGCTCCAAGAATCCAGATTTGTGAGGAATCACACTAAATGATTCTCTTGGAGGGCAGTCCATGGCAAGATGACCAGATCTCTGGGTATGATGAAAGAACCTTAATTTACACCTGTTGTCATGCTGTAATTATTGAGTGACTCCTTTTACTTTCAGAAGTGTCTCAGTTTGGAAAAAAAAAATGTTAAAAGGTCACCATATTTATGGACCATATTTTGAGATCCCTGTTCTTTAGAAAAGATGATGGTTAACTGTACGTATCACAAAGGTTATTCTCTGACACTTTATTTTAAATCATATGGCAGAGAAGACTCAAAGAAGGAAACAGAAGTGGTGATGAAGATTATTATGGCAATTTGCCAAGTCACTAACCTGTTTCCTGTTGCAGCAATCCCTAGTGAATATAGAGTAGGAATTAAGAGAGAGACTGAAGAGAAAGGAGCTTTGCTGTCTTTTGGTGCCTCCTTTGAGCCTGAACAAGAACATTCTTAAGTATATTAATATTGCTAAACATCATTTTAGAAAACAGACTCTAAACCAAGATTCAGGTCATTAATGAAAGTCTGGAATTTTCAAACATGCCATTTCTTATGCAGTGTTGATGCATGTCTTCTCAGATAAAACCAGGAAGATAATGAATTGTGGCTGGGTTTTCAGCAAGTTATAGCTATTTACAGTAATGTGGTAATCAGAAGTGACACTGTAGATCTATGTGTTTATTCTGGGTTGCCATGTTGTCGTTATAGTGAAAAACTGAGAACTACTAAAAAACATCAAATATATGCATCAAGTTAATTTTTCACTCCTTGTGCCTCAGGCTGATTAGCACAAATTAAATTTCCCACTAATAAACTCAAGATGTTAGAAAGCAATATGGAAATGCCATATATGGATTCTGCTGATTATGATTATACAATTCCAGGCTCTTTGAACAACTTGTTAATGTACAAAACTTATTTTATCCCACATTTACTGAAAGTTTGAAAAGAAGAGATAACTGAAGATTGCAAGGCAGTGATTTTTTTTTCTAACTTTAGCACTGAGACTGTTTATTTTGATAGATTATTTTAAAAACTAGAAAGGAAAATATGCAAATTCAGTAGTGGCATAACTTTAAGAGAACATTTTAGCAAGCTAGTTTAATAAAAATTGACAATAAACCAACATATGTTTGAAATCAGCATTAGATACTACAAAATGCATACCTTCAGAGCTTTATATTCAAACAAACATGAACAGAGACCAGTTTATTACAGTACCTTTGCCACTTTTTATAAGGATGTGTTTAAACATCAGTTTTCTACCAGATGGAATATTTTAGATGTAGACATGATTCTTAGAAAATAGAATCATATTATTTATTTAAATGAAAAATGGATAGGAAACAAAGTACTTTAGTAGCATATGATGTGGGGTGGGGACATTGTTGCTATCTCTCTTCCCACAGATTTCTATATGGAGCTGATTCTTGATGAGTTTAGAGGTAAGGAAGTAGATGTGCTAGAAAGTGGTTTTTGTAATAAGAATGCCAGGGAGAAATATATGTATGGGATGGAAAGTGTAATAAGAGAGAAGGAAAGTTCAGTGTGTTTTATTTTTCTGAAAAATAAAGGAGTAACAAAGAAGAAATGGAGGAAGGACAGCTGACATAAAAACAACCACAACCCTCAGAGAAAGAGTGAATAATTTCATCCATTTGAGAGATGATAAGAAAATGGGAAAGGATACTGAGGGATGAACTTTGAGTCTGGTCATTTGGTGACTCTATTTATAACAGTTTAAACACCAAACAAATGGTAGGGAGAAATGGTGCTCATAAAAGTATAAAAATATTTCATTTTAGTCCAGTTGGAAATGTATGATAATGTTAGGGGCCTGGTTTCTATTCTCAAATCTTTTACTTATTCTTTGTACATTTTTAGATGGGTAATTAAAAAAAAATAAATTAGTGATATCAAGATTACTTCTCTAATGAAGGTAGTGGAGGACCCTTGGGATCTCAGAGAAGCTAGGTATGTAGCCAATCATTTGCATTATTAAATAATATTTTATTAAATTTAGTAATGCAACTCAAGGCAACCAAAACAATATCAAGTCAGAATATTAAAATTGATGACAAACAAGAACAAAACGCCTTATTCATTTTTCAAAGAGCCTACATGTTAAAATATTAAAAGCATAAACTTTATCTAAGATTTATATTCAAACACAAGAACATTACGCGATCTTCACAATACGGCTCTTAGCATTTATAAATTACCTATTTAAAAAATAACTTGTATCATAATATTTACAGTATGAGTATTATCAGCAGTGATAACCTAAAGCAGTAACATGGAAGCCATATTAGGTTGTAGTTAAAAATAAAGTTTCTAAGGTCATAGAGACTTTAGTTTGGTTTAATACCATCTCTGCCACTTATTAGCTATTCGATCTTTGGTAAATTATTTAACATCTCTGAGCCTGAGTTTACTCACATGTAAAATGGGGATATTAATAACAAATGAGGTTGTGAAGATTCTGCAATGAAATAACATAAGGAGAGTACTCAAAGCCACAAAAATTATAAAAAGAAATCTCAGTAAATCATAATCAATTATGAATCATTGTTTACCATCATTTATCTATAGAAGAAGACAAAGCCCTTTAAACAATTGTAGATTTAATGAAATGTAAAAAAAAAAAAAAAAGTCTTATATCTTGTCTCAAAATCAGTAGTTTTTATGAGCAAACATGTTATTTCCCTACTTTGAGGATAATATGATTCCTACTTGTTGTACACATAATAAAGATAATTACCCACATATTAAAGAAGCTATTTGTGTCAGGCTACTAATCTTTCTTCTCACTTTTACATACACCTCCAGAGAGACTTCTCTGTAGGAAATATCCATTATGCATTTTATCTACCTTTATCTATATTTGCTTTTATTCTGTTTTTTCTACTTTATGATGGCTCAGGAGTAAGGCAGACAATTAGGTCTGCTTTTGACTATTAGGCTTTTCTTAGGAACAAAATATAAAGAAAAAAGTATTTAGTAAGTAAATATGGCTTCATTAACTGACATTTTGATAGTTTTCTCTGTATTCTTATTCTAAAAGGGGTAAGAAAGGAGTAAATGGCTAAGATTCTCAGCTAAATAAGTGAAAGCTGTTTTTTTAGAGATAATGATTGATGGGGAAATGAAACTAAAATGTTTCATTTACTTATATCTTACTTCAGAAAGAAGTTAAGTGAGTAAGAGTATAGGCAAATGTTTATTTGGAGGAGTATATAACGGGAGTATATAAATTTAAAAGTAAATAAAGTTAAATTAGGTATTGAGATTAACAGATGAAAATATTTTGGGAAAACGTTTTAGTTCATCAAATGCTAACATTTTTATTAACATAGTCAAGATGTTAGAGACTCTTTTTCTCTTATTTCACAATCAAGACTGAACTTATATGAACATAAATAACTTGGGAAAGACCCATTGATTTTTCCCTCATTTAACAACAAGAAATAGATAAGAATCTGATAAAAAAAAAAAATGCTCAGCCGAAAGGACAATTTTACTTGAACAAAGTGAATTTCTACTTTTTCAAAATTCAGTTTTGTGCTTAAGTTTTTAAGAAATAATGCCTTAAAAACTAGGTTGCTTGACATTTTTCCTATCTTATAACTTCCCACTGAAAAGTAGTAGAAAAATATCTAGTTTAAGTAAAGGCATTGTCTAAATGTTAATTCAGATGCTTCTAGTTTTAATAACAGAGGATATAAATTAGATCAATTCTCGTCTTTGAGATACACTGCTAAGAAGTGATCTTTCTAAAATTCAAACCTGACCACGTTCATCTTTTTTTTAAAACCATGAATGGCTTCGTGTAATTACAGAATAAAGTCCATACTTCTTAGGATAATTTGATTCTTCCTATGTAAAAGTTCTTACCTGGTTCCGCTGTCCCACCCGACCCCCCACTTAATGTGCATTAATGTCAAATGGCTTGTGTTGCTTGCACATACTATGTTGCATTACAAGGTCATGGCTTTGCATCTATCCGTCCTTCTGTCTAAGATACCTCCTCACAACTAACCCCCTACACCTAAAGAATACCCAATCTTTAGGACCCATTCAAGGTTCATCATCTTACAAATCCTTTTCTGATGTCTCCAGATAAGACCAACCTTTTCTCCCTGCCTTGTAATATGAATGCATTTCACGCATTGCCCATATCACATTGTATTGTTTCTGTTTGTATATTTGACAGTCTTCACTACGAGACCATAAACTCTTTGAGAGCAGGTATGTGTCATTGTACTCTCCCCTCATTAGAATATAAGCTGTTTGAGGGCAAAAACATTGGTTTGCTGACCACTGTCTCTTCAGAAACTAGTAGTACCTGGCATGTAAGTATATGCTCAGTAAATAGAATGAATGCTTCACTGGATGAGTAAATGAAAGAGTTCACCTTATCCCCATTTCCTAGGAGAGTACCTGACCCAAACAGGCATCTAATAAAAAGCTGACAAATTGAACTAATCTAAAAAGAAGTTTGATTATTAGTATGTTTTCGATTTCTTAGTGATTGTACATATGTACCCTAAGTAGGGCACATAGGGGTGAACATTTTATGGATGTATTCCCAATTCCTCATTTATTACTTAAGTAAAATTTGCATATATTATATATCAATGATGAATTAATATGCTAAATCTTCATATCAGTCAAAAATCAAACAAAACTTATACAGGATGAGGCCCCTATATTAAACTCATCACTATCTACTTCAAGTACATGTTGAAAAGAAAGTTAGCCTACAGTTTCCAATAATTCCTTTTCAAAGGCTTCTCCTAAACTGTGAGAATGTCCCCAGTCACAACTTGATTCAAAAAAAAAGCAGCTCATGCAGCTCAATAACAAAAAAACAAACAACCCAATCCAAAAATGGGCAGAAAACCTAAATAGACATTACTCCAAAGAAGATATACAGACTGCCAACAAACACATGAAAGAATGCTCAACATCATTAATCATTAGAGAAATGCAAATCAAAACTACAATGAGATATCATCTCACACCAGTCAGAATGGCCATCATCAAAAAATCTAGAAACAATAAACGCTGGAGAGGGTGTGGAGAAAAGGGAACACTCTTGCACTGCTGGTGGGAATGTGAATTGGTACAGCCACTATGGAGAACAGTGTGGAGGTTCTTTAAAAAACTACAAATAGAACTACCATATGACCCAGCAATCCCACCACTGGGCATATACCCTGAGAAAACCATAATTCAAAAAGAGTCATGTACCAAAATGTTCATTGCAGCTCTATTTACAATAGCCCGGAGATGGAAACAACCTAAGTGTCCATCATCGGATGAATGGATAAAGAAGATGTGGCACATATATACAATGGAATATTACTCAGCCATAAAAATAAATGAAATTGAGCTATTTGTAATGAGGTGGATAGACCTAGAGTCTGTCATACAGAGTGAAGTAAGTCAGAAAGAGAAAGACAAATACCGTATGCTAACACATATATATGGAATTTAAGAAAAAAAATGTCATGAAGAACTTAGTGGTAAGACCGGAATAAAGACACAGACCTACTAGGGAATGGACTTGAGGATATGGGGAGGGGGAAGGGTAAGCTGTGACAAAACAAGAGAGAGGCATGGACATATATACACTACCAAACATAAGGTAGATAGCTAGTGGGAAGCAGCCGCATAGCACAAGGAGATCAGGTCAGTGCTTTGTGACCACCTGGAGCGGTGGGATAGGGAGGGTAGGAGGGAGGGAGACGCAAGAGGGAAGAGATATGGGAACATATGTATATGCATAACTGATTCACTTTGTTATAAAGTAGAAACTAACACACCATTGTAAAGCAATTATACTCCAATAAAGATGTAAAAAAAAAAAAAAAGAAAAGAAAAAAACCCGAAAAATCCCTACTAAATCCAAATCTTAGTTCAATTCCTTGTCTAGTTAGAGATAATATGAAAGCTATAGTTTTCCCTAGTGAGGAAGGAGATTACATTTTTTTAACCTCACTTTGTTTTGGAAGCATATGTTAGCAAACCTTATATACACAGCATTAAACCAGACCCCGAAAGACACTAGAAAAATAGTACAGATCATGGAAAAATACATTTTCTTATGTTATGCTTATATAACATACAAGTTTAGATCCCTTTAAAAATATGAGCTACTACTCCTTGATTGAAGGTTACAATTCTCTAAAAGTCTGGGGATAAGGGATAAAGCAACTCCTATTGTGCATCTAAACTACCCTGAACTAAAAAATAAACACTAGGGATACAGTTATATTATAGCCACATGGTAGAAATGATCAAGATAACTTTGGGGGCTATTTCCAGGCAGAGGAAACAGGGTACAGTAGAGAAACTTATTCAGCTATCATGCCTTTCCTTTTCACTTTCACTCACAGTCGTTTCAATCAGCCATTGATCAGTATCAATATTGAGAGTTTTTCTTGTATGTCTTTTGTGTTTGTTTTTTGCTGTTATTGTTTTAGGTTTCATGTTGTTTTAAATAAAAGGTTCTGTTTCATTTGGGGAAAGATTAGCAAAATGCAGAGGTAAATGTTGGTACGAAATTTGGAACTTTTCTGTCTTCAAGTTTCCAAGTCCTATGAACAACATGGAGTCCTGCCACATCAGAGAATGAACATGTATGGGAGATGAGAATGAACTTACCTGAGAGGCTGTAGATGTGAAAGGAGGCCTTGGCCTAATGAAGGCAGCAAAAGGATGAAAATTAGCAAGAAAAGGTTATTATAGCCTCTCAAAAACACCATCAAAACTTTTTTTTAAAATGACTTGTGTAAATGTATTATAAATATATAATATTTATATAATATTTATATAATATACAAAAGTACTTAATTAATGCCAAATAACGATTAACTAATTCCACTGCTAATTATATTCAGAGTTTGTACGTCCGTTTAGGTCCCACCAGAATGAAAGGAGACAAATTGGGTTTTCCTTGGCAGAAGAATACAGAAAAATGTCACAGGCTTAATATCTGGATAACAATTAGCATTCTCGCTGTGACAACTAGGTCTTCATATTTTGACATAAACTTCTTACATGCAGATTGATTCTGTGGAAATTGTAAACTTCTCCATGGAACATGGTAAATCTCATAGAACTGATACAACCCCTTGAAATTCTGACCTGGATAAAAACATCTAGTCCAAACGACAAAGTTCAGATGGGCACCAGGAAATGAGATCAAATCTTTCCCAAAACACTGGCTCAAAGGTCACCACAATAGGAGAATGACTCAAAATCTCAGGGATTTTGGAAACCTTAAGCTGTTGCATTTCTTTGCATTTCATTATTTTATAGGAAATTACTGTTCTTTATTCATGTATATATTTAAAGTACTCATCATATTCAATATATGATTTTCAAAATAGTGATGAAATATACTATTGGGGTTAACAATACTTGGGGATAACTTTTCCTTCATATATGCAGAAATTCATGACACCTTTCTTAAAAAAATGTTGAGAAAATTTTTATATTTCCTTTTATGAGCACAACATAAAATTCATTATCCTAGATTATGATCTATTATATTTGAATTACTGGTTTGGTAGGAATTATTTTTCTTCATAAAAAATATAACAAGAGGAAAACTACAAGTAAATCTTATTGATTAGTTATTTGGTGATTAATTAGAGTAAGTGATAAAAAGTCTAACAATTCTTTAAATTTAGGCTTTTTACAGATGAGCCCTACCTTTAACAGGTTCCCAGGGTTCAGGTCCCCAGAGCTGTCAGCAAAGCATGTGACTAAAACCAAGAGAATAAGGGTCAAAAATACCTCTACCTGAGACTTTCCTTTTTCTTCCAGTTTGAATGTTCCAGTTCTCAAAACTATTATGAGTTCCTCATGCAGTCCCTCCCCTTTTTTTTCTTCCTCCATAAGGAAAAGAAGAAATACTTTTCTGGCTATTTGTCTTCCTCTCTAACTAAGAGAACAATTGGATTGTTAAGGTTCCTGCCAGTTTCACCATATCAAGAGACCATGATGTTAAACTTATAGAGAAAAAGGTCAATTTTTTTATATTTGTGGGTAATACTGCTCAGCTAAGTGCTGAACTGAAATAAAAAATGAGAGCCACAGAAGAATATGCTGTGTTCTCAGTTATTAAAAAAAAAAAAAAAATGACCAAATGTTCTTTCTCAATCTTTTTCCTTATTTCACTGTCCATGTACATTTCTTCTAGGAAATGGTCAGAGGAAGTGGGGGAAAGTAAAATTAGGCAAAATATAAATGTATGTATGACTGTGTTCATTGTTACCATCGTGATACAAATTTTGTTTAGAGAAAGTAACAAAGCTTCTGGCAAATTGGTGTTTTGTAAATCACAATGAATTTAAATGATCAACATCTTTCTTAACACCGACTTTGTCTCCAAAGTAAAAGTTCATTTATTTGCTTATTTATTTGGTAAATATGCATTATGTACTTATTATACTTCAAGTATGCTATGCTAGATTTTGTAAGGCATAAAAATGAGAGAAATAACACCTGCTTTCATGATATTCACAGTCGAGCAAAGGAAACACCTAGCACAGGAAATTAGTGAGTGTTCAGTATATGTTTGTGGGATAATACATGAGTAATTGTAATGTGATGTGTTCTATAAGTCACGTGTGTGTGTGTCTGTGTGTGTGTGTTTTATGTGGACTGTAACTTTGCTGTGAAGGATACTAACTTATACTCATTAACTTGGAATTATTACAAATAAAATCTTTTTTGAAGAGTTAGAACTAGCATTAGTTCCATTCGTAGCTAACCTCTGACAACTATAATTCTCCACTCTTCGTGAAGGGTCTTGAACAGAGGATGCTTTCCATGACTACATTTTGCTTTTTTAATGCTTAGTACTTCTTTCACTACAGATTGAGAACTATAATTAATACTTTAAAAGAAAGTCACAACATAATTTCATGGATTTGTTTTAAACTTTTCAGAACTTCTTATTAAATAGTACTAAGCATTGTTCAGTAACTCTCTCAGACTGAATAACAATAATCTTAGCCAGTTTTAACTGAACAATGAACATGTGCCAGCTTCTGTGATAACCATTTTATATGTATTTTTAATTTCTCAAGAACCTGGCAAGATAGAAAGTATTAGTACCTCTCTCCTAATAGGGAAAATAAGGTTCAGAGAGGTTAACTGAGTCAGTTCCTGGGATCATTCTGACTCCAGGGCCTGTTCTCCTTCTACTACAGAGATGCCAACCCACAAATCCCCTAAAAGAAAGAATCCATGTCATTCCAAGCATAGCCTCCGGATTGTGTTTTTAGCTGCATCCTAAACAACAAAACATGCCCAACCATTTTACACCTCTGATAGAATTATTCTGTGGAAACTGTTAGTACACAGTCTACCAGATTTAAGTTAACTAATTTGTCTTATTGTTCACCTTTTTTTCTAAATTTTAAGACGGTAAATAGAACATTAAAATAAGAAAGTAGACGCCAAAGTCCAAGCCAGTTTTATAAATATATTTTAGTAGAAATAGAAATTGCTTGTCTATTTTTCTCAATTACATGGTGTATTTACCCCTTAACCCAATCTGATGTGAACATTTGTAAGAACGGAATTCAAAAATACAGCTTTTTGTAAAGAATATGTGAAAGTGTTAATATTGATGGCATTGCAGCCTGCTATCTCAAAATAACAAAATAAAATTTCAGCAGGAATTATGGTCTCAGAAATTTAGCCCTTTTTTGTTATTTTGAAAACAAAGTATTAGGGCATCACTACTTCTAATTCCTCTACTAACTGTCCTACATCCATCTCCATACCTAGCAATGGTAACGTATATGTGTTGATCATAGGCATTTGGGAAATCCATACACATTGAGTAGGATAAGTTAATGAGCTTCTCTGTGACTTCTCACTTTGGCCTTTAGGCTGTTTATGATTAGGCTCTAATCTAAGTCTGTAGTTTCTGTTTGTTTCGTTTGTTTGTTTCTCCTGGGGCTCCTCTTCATGACCTTCCACTGCAACCAAATTGATCTCTCTTTGTCATCTTCAACTTTTGCATATTTAATTGCCTCCTTCTCCTCTACCTACACAGACTCTATTTATCCTTCAGTATCAGCCCTTTAAATCTTGCTTACTACCCTGTTCTAATCTGAATATGGAAACTTTTCATAAGTCTTCTAACAAGCCCCTGAATTGAGATCTGGGAGTCGTACTGTAGGGTCGACAAAGTCGGATACCAGTCACTTGGGTTCAAATCCCAGTTCTACTACAAAGAGATAAGTGATCTCTGCCAAGTTCCTTAACCTCTGCTCTGGTAGCTATCACTTCTGTAAAATGTATGGATAAAAAAAGAAACAAGGTAGACATTGAATGTGTTAATATACATAATATATTCAGAACAGTGTTGCATATAGATGGTCACTGAGCTATTATTATTAAAAGAAAATTAGCAGACAGGTCACATAAATGTAGCTGCCTACCACTCGTCGCCAGTGTTTACTTGTTGCTGTTTTTCTTTATAATCCATTCAAAGGGCTTTACAGTAAATGGATATTTCTGAGCTATTCAGTTTTGAAAAAAAACTCAGGTTACCCATTGGTATTAAAATACAAGGAAAATTCCCAAACCTCTCAGAAGAAACTGCTCAGGTATGTCAAAGAATAATTATCGCCATCTTCAGTTTATAGAATTGTCCACATACATTATTTCATTTTGGGCTAGTTTAATTTTTAAAGTTTTTAGCTTATTTAATGACCAGGGGAATACAAAATGAGACAAAACTGAAAAAGAAATAGCAGCAAAATGGATCATATTACATAAAAAAATTAACCACCAGTAGCATCTCATACTCAAATTACTGTGTTCTTTAGTAGCATAGATGATGAAAAATAATAAATCATGGGAAAGGGAATCAGGAAATAACCGTATCAACATGGAATACCCTCTTCTCTGCAAAGGCTCAAAGACATCTCTGGAGTGTCAAAGGCATGTCCTTCAATATTTAACTTTTTCACTGTTCCTCATTTCAAATTGAACAATATGTTAATTACCCGATGAAGCGTTATAATTACGCTAATAGCTCCACTCTTACTTATAATTACTGCATCAACACTTTCTTTTTCATATGCTTCAATCTATACCTATTACATTGTCATGATGAAGACACATTAACATTATAATACCGTATAATTAGCTGATGAGCAATTAAATTATTCCACTGCTCTTGTTCCTCTTTGCCAAAAGGTTGCTTCCAAGCTCTATTATCTCCTCTTTCTCTTCAGTTTGCTTTAGTGGTTCTTTTCCCCCCAAAACAAAGAGGCTCATAAGCTGTATTCAAAGCATTTTGATTTCAAATTCAGAATGGATAAGTGCTCAAGTTGGTGTTGGTCGAAGAAATAAATTGGCTTTATAGACAAGTTTTAAATGATTTTCATTTTGCTTCAATGATAAAGAAATGCAAATCTACATAACACGATAAAACTTTGCAGGATCATTCTTTTTAAATACTGATTTTTTGTTTCAAAAATTAAAAATTTCCATAATTTACAGTAAAATTATTTAAACTATATTAGATACTATTTGAAATACAGCCCTCATGGATTATTTTATAAATAATTCAAACTAAACTTTCACAGAAACTCTGAAGCTTTGAGGATTGTGAACATAAAATAAAATCACATACTGACTATATAACTATGGCAATGTGCAATCTATCCTTTTGACTTGTCCAGCTACCATTAAATATGTTTTCTTTTAAGTGCCCGTTATCATTCTTCGAGATTTTAGTCCCTTAAGAAGGTTCCTGTGTGAAAATGGATCTCTCTCCTTGGTTAAAGACTTATTTTAGCCCAAATAAACTTTAGAACTAATTGGAACACAGTTTTAATGACTCCAAAACACTTGGCGTCCACATGACTTATCACTGTAATCACTTTCTGCACGTATGTGGCAACCTAACCCAGTTGCTGTTAAGTCCATATTTTATGAGAACTTAATCTTTCTTAGATAACTTTGGAGTAACATTATGAGCTATGAAAGAAAAGTGGAATTCACTTTACAAGCAAGGCCTATTTCAATAAAATGACTTGTTGTCTCAGCTTAGTTTCCTTTGCTATAGGGCAGAGGAAAATCTATTGAGTATGATGGTCTCATATGCAGAAACTTGCCTCTTTAGAAAAGCCATATGGGCCCTGCCAACTTCCAAAAGCCATTTCAGATTATTAGTAACAATATATTTGGAAAGTAATGACAAACAAGTTACCTCTGACTTGAGATAGACTGGAAAATGATTAAGTCCTTGCTTAAGTAACAATTACTTTGGCTACAATCCTGTGACTTTCAAAGTCCTTAACCATAATTTGATATTTTTAAACTGAAAAAAGACTCATGCTTTCACAGGGGTACATTGTTTATTTTGCCTCAGGTCAAATATAATCTCTCAACCTCTGACAAACTGTATTAGCACTGCCATTTGTTTTTCAATTGTTATGGAAAAAACAGTTTAACCATTAATGAATGAGAATCACAGAAGTAGGCTGTACTTTATCTCAAATAAAACTTGGTCTACTGACAGATATTAAAGTTCAAAAGGCATCAAAAATGCAATCAACATTAACACGTCAGGATTTTAAATAGAATGTTAGCTGGAATAACTTGAGACTCCCACTCCAAATTATTAATACATTGTAGATAAGAATCTTATACTGATTTTAATTCTTTATATGCAGTTAAAATGCCTACAGTTTTCATCTCTTGTAAATAGGGTTCCTAGTACACATGTTAAAAGCAGGAGTGTAGAGATTAAGAGCCTGAACCTTGAGTCAAACCCTGCTCCAACATTTACTGTGTGACCTTGAACAAGTCATTTAATCTTCCTAAACCTATTTTGCAGCTATAAAATAACAGCAGTACCTATCTTGTAAAGTTACTGGAAGGATAAAGGGAAAAATTTAACATAAAGCACTTAGCACAGTGCCTAGCATAATGTGATCACTCATTAATTATTAAATAGTTTCATTATTCCCTATTATCAGCTTAAAGGTAATTTTTCTTTCTGTTCTTTGGAAAACACGTCATGCAAAATTCATAATTATCAGGTGCTATAATTTCTCATAAAATATTTGATCTGGAAAAGATTTTATTTTATTTTATTTTATTTTTTTTAGTCTAAGTACTTCATATGTATTTTCTAGGAATATAAGTTTAATTAGTGCCCAAGTTAGCACTACATGGCAGTGCTCACTCCCAATAGTATGTCTTTCTATTATACCTTTTTATTTAAGAGATCTGTAAAATACATATAACTGGACTACAGCGTTTTAAAATATATGAAATTTTAATCATATATACAAATTATCACATGAAAATAAAATTTAAATTGTATAATCACCTGTAGCCCGTTTGAACTCTTGGCATCATTCAAGGTATAAAACCAACATGTTTATTTTATTCTCTATATAGAATATATCTATAGAAAACCAAATCCCTATTTTCAATGTTGATTTTTCTGCCTCCTTTCAGTTGAAGTATTGAGTTTTTGCTAGTCTACTTAACACTTCCTCTTTTAAACAGTACCAGAATTACTATATTTCTTTCACAATGAATTATTATATCTAACGGCTTCTGAAAAGTGTTCTTCCACTTCTTCCAGGAGCGCTGCTATATCACAATGAATTTTGTTTTTTAAGTAGTCCTTTTTTTTTTAATTTTTAAAATTTATTTATTTATGGCTGTGTTGGGTCTTCGTTTCTGTGCGAGGGCTTTCTCTAGTTGTGGCAAGCGGGGGCCACTCTTCATCGCGGTGCGCGGGCCTCTCACTATCGCGGGTCTGTTGTTGCGGAGCACAGGCTCCAGATGCGCAGGCTCAGTAGTTGTGGCTCACAGGCCTAGTTGCTCTGCGGCATGTGGGATCCTCCTAGACCAGGGCTCGAACCCGTGTCCCCTGCATTAGCAGGCAGATTCTCAACCACTGTGCCACCAGGGAAGACCAATCACAATGAATTTTAACATCAACTGGCTTTTGGAAGTTCTCTCCCACATATTCTTGAAGACTATATAAATTTTGAACCCCTAATCATATAACTTTTGATGGTAGTATGCAATACTTCAAAAGAATGCAATATTTGTTGTTTGTTAATGCCATCAGGAGTATTTTATTCCCACATTCCACAAAACTGATACCCTTGTGGTTGAGGGAAATTCATATCCCCAGCTCCTAATAATAGAAAAAGAAAACATAGATGACCCCAATTGAATCTGAGGAAAGTTTTCCTTTTTTTTATTTTTTCTTTCTTCTCAATACCAATTGTTACCTGCTGTTTTGGTGGGAAGCTACAAAGATTGACAGGACATCCCAAAACAGATAGGAATTCAGAACCATGAGTATCTGGCAGGAATGGGGTCAAAGACCTAATAATAAGCCTTCCTCACTTTGTTACCAATCATGTGATAATAGTAATATAATAGCCATCTAAAGCTTGAAATGCTTTATTCTCTCTATAATGTTTCTTTAATTAATTATGTTAGGTGAATCTCACTTAAAATTATTTATAGTTAATTATGTTTCCTCAGCTTAACCTCTGGGACTTGGATTCCCATTTGATGGTTACATATACTATGTAACAATCAAATTGATCTTTTAATATAGTGTGGTAATATGACTCTCATTCACTTTTCAAATCCCATTCCCCAAAAAGCATCTTCAGAAGATCCCAGCTACAACTGATGTTTTGGCCTCAGGGTTAAGTAAGAGTAGATAATCT
The DNA here is from genome assembly GCF_003676395.1 of Aethalodelphis obliquidens. Lineage (NCBI taxonomy): Eukaryota > Metazoa > Chordata > Mammalia > Artiodactyla > Delphinidae > Aethalodelphis > Aethalodelphis obliquidens. Next base: position 24,680,457 of record NW_020837946.1, on the reverse strand, counting down.
CTGGAAATGTGACTTAACCTTTCGGTCAGTAAGAGTTAGGGCTGATAGATGAACACAAAAAGCCTTCTCTCCCCTGTCCCTAGAGATGAGCCACTACTGTGTCCAAGGATAGCTTTTACAATCAAAGTAGTCTGCTGAAAATAACCACGAGTGACAATCAGCTCTTAGCTTCCAAAGGAACTTCACATTGCCTCTGTCATTTACAAATGAGGAGTCATGTATCTCTGGAAGAGATGAGTCTTTGCGGCTATGTTACTAACCACAAGAATTGAGATATCAAGCTCTTCTATTCTGTTCATCAGTATATTCTATGGAATGAATAATCGTGGATTCAGTGGTATCCTGGGATTCTCTGATCCCAGCTATCACAATTCTTACCATCTATAGTTTGCCTCAGAAGAAGATAATTTGGATATATGAATAAAGGTAGGATACCCAACCCACATTAACATTTTTCAGGCATGAAATAGAGATGAGAACCTGAGACAGATGGTTTTGAATAGAGATATGGAAAATCTAAAAATGGAGAAACGTACTTTTAATGAGACATAATGAAAAAGCAAAAGGAAACAGAATCACAGCAGGTCAGTGCTGCAAGAGACCTATGAATACAAACTAACCTTTCCCTTTAAAGATGAGGGAACTGAGGCCCAAAGAGGTGAATGCCATTAATCAAGTTTGCTACATAGTAAATGGTAGGATGCTGGGAGTTCAGTTTTCTGAACCTAAAGCCGCTACAATAACAAGAGTGGTGAGGGAGCATTTTGCTTTTTATAATTTAAATGTGTGCAGTTTTGAAATAAATAAATAGTGTAAGTTGCTCTAGATCTGAGACTTCTCACTCCTACATAAATTCCCTTTCATGCATTTAGTAATACCTGGCAACAGTATCAATTTATTTATCATTTATCTTCATATTCATCAATTAATATGAAATTCTAGGATAAAAATAATTTTGTATCACAGGGCAGTGATTTTTATATTTTTCTACCAAATTGTCTATTTGCCACTGTAAAGGAGATGCAAATTCCACAGCCACGGGTGTGCGGATCATAACACAAATATGTAAGACCTAATGGAGAAATTTCTTCAGAGAGTGATATTTTGTCCTAAAAGAATCATGTAACATTTTCTATTTGCCTGTTTTCATGGGAAAATACTGTTTTCCCCACAAAAGTTCAAGGTAAATTAATGCTCCAAAGATGTACAAGATTTGCTTTGTCTAACCTTGCCGAATTCTGCATATTCTCAGGAGATCATATACTTTAGTATATACCGATTATAAGCTATTTACCTTTCCCAGTTTGGAAGCCTATAAGCTATTTACCTTTCCCAGTTTGGAAGCCTACTGTAAGCACAAAAAACTGAGCGCAAAAAAAATTCATACAAAAATGATATTTTTCTGCTCCTCTGTTTCATATAACAGCAATTCTTCTCCAGAAAGGAACATGAATTAAAGGAAAGAGAAAATTTACATTGAATTTTAACTACATATTTCATAGTGTTGTCTTGAAGTAAAATAAAAAATACTTTTTAATTCCCTACCTCTAATCAAAATCCACCTATACTTTTCCAGCAGTAACTCAAATATTTATTTACTTTGAATAATAAATAAGTATAAATTGATTAATCAAACCAAAAGTTCCAAATTATTCCCTTTAGTCACAGTGACTCATCTAAAGTGGATTTGGACAGGATAAAGTACAGGATATATTTTCATAAAACTAATAGGATTTTTCAAGAATGGAAAAGGAGGACTTCCCTGGTGGCACAGTGGTTAAGAATCTGCCTGCCAATGCAGGGGACATGGGTTCAATCCCTCGTCCAGGAAGATCCCACATGTTGGGGAGCATCTAAGCCCGTGCACCACAACTACTGAAGTCGGTGCACCTAGAGTCCGTGCTCCACAAAGAGAAGCCTGCGCACCACAAGGAAGAGTAGTCCCCGCTCACAACTAGAGAAAGCCCGTGCGTGGCAACGAAGACCCAACGCAGCCAAAAATAAATAAATAAATTTATTTAAAAAAAAAAAAAAAGAATGGAAAAGGCATGAATCTTTTTCTCATCCTGCCATCTACCCATGCTTAAAGACTCTCCACAATAGTAATTCTTGAAACAAACATTTATAGAATGCTTGATATGAGATGATTCTAAGACAGACATTGTCCCTGTCTTCACAGAGTTCAGAGTGATCAGATAGTAAATATCCATAAAGAAATAAAAAGCAAATGGTCATGGGTTCTCTACAGAGAATTAAAAGAAAGTGATATGAGATTGATGCGTGGAGAGAATTGTATTTTATCGGATGCTCATGAGAGGACTCTTTGAGAGATGATATTTAAGATGAGCCTAAATTGACAAGAAAAACCATGCATGTAAAATTGAAGAAACATTTCAGAAAAACTAAATAGCTGTTACAAAGTCCCTAGGGCAGGAATAGAAAGAGTGCCACGTAGCTGGAGCAACCTGTTTAAGGAAGGTGAGAGAGATGGTGTCAGAAAGATGTGCAGAATGAAATTCTGTAGGATTTCATTATTTTACAAAAGGGTATAAAATTTGATTTTACTATAAGTCAATGGGAACATTGGAGTATTAAGTAGTGGAGTGATGACACTATGTAACTTATTTCAACTGTTTTAACCATATAGATGGTTGTATAAAGTGAAGACTTAAGGGTTGCAGCTGGAAACAGATTAGCGTCTGTGGTTTGGACCATGGTGCTGATATGTACTTAAAACCATGGGACTGGAAGAGATTACCTAGGTTGATACTGTGTATTGATAGGAAAAAAAATACCTCTAAAATACTTCAATATGTAGAAAATAAGTAAGGGAAAGGGTCCAGTAAATAAGACTGAGACTGTTTAGTGAGTATATTGACTTGAAAATAAATATATATTTTATTTTTTGTTATTGTTGGCCGCTCTGAGCAGTTCATGGGATCTTAGTTCCTGGACCAGGGACTGAACCTGCACCCTCGGCCCTGAAAGAATGGAGTCCTAACCACTGGACCACCTGGGAATTCCCTATAAATATATATTTTAAATGATACAGTTAAAAATAGAACAAGCAATATACCTCTATCCTATGCATATTTAAATATATCATATATATACTTATGCATACAAGGTCTCAATGACTATTTGTAAAAATGTGTGTGTAAAGCTATGTATCACAAGTATTCACATAAAAATTAATTAATTAATTATTTTAAATCCACACACAGAGGTAAAACACTTATAGGCAAAGGACACATCATTCGATGCTGACTACAAACAATCGTGTTCTTTGAGGTTGTCTGTCAACCTCTCCATCAGAGATTTTTTTCCCTGCCCACTTCCATCTGAGCAGATCTCCAGCCTTCTCACCAGCTCCTTTCTTTGTCTCCATCCCTGCCATCTTTCTGCTTTATCCTCTCCATCCAACCCGCATCTCTCCATCTCTTGAAGATTATATTCTTCTCACTCAGCTCTCTAAACATAGTAATCCAATTCACTCCCATGCCCACTTGTGGGTGACCAAATGCATCAGTGTGCTTAAAGGGATGAAGGCCCTTTATTTTATTAGACCACTTGTCTAGGTGTCAAAGGATGAAAAGTATGTCAATTCACTGTAGGTTTACCTAGTACAGTTGGGTCAGAGACTTTTATTGTGCATTCGAAGGAGCTTTCGGGTAGTCCAACAGGAAAGTAATTACCTGGAGAATTATGATTTTCCAGCAGCTAGAATCTCTGTCAATCTGGTAATACAGTAACATTCAGGTACTCCATTCTGATTATTTAAATGCGAACACTGATGGCACCAATGATTTTGCTTCATCTTTTAAGACTTGGAAAAGTTTGAAAGAGTAACTCTCCTTTTCCAATTACCCTGAATTAAATACATTTTTGTTAGACTAAATCATTGTTATATTATGTTCAATTAACTTTTTTATGATAAAATATGCATTATTTCCTCAACTTTGTAAGATTTAAGTGTGAGAAGAAAAATGAAAATAGTTTTAAGAAAAATTATTATTAACCATAGCTCTTAAATAACTTTGTTAAAATACATATAGATACCTATCTTCCTAACCTCCTAAGTCCTCTGAATAAAAAGTAAACAGCATAATAATACAGGATTCTCAATGGACCTGCATTTTCCCAAGTCAGGCAAAAACAATGTAAATCTCTTAATGGGGTGTGTACATCAAGTGTGCTGCACATATAATCTTTTGTGTTGGTACTTTTGATGGAATATTTCTACGTGGTTTGCAAGATACAGAGTAAGAAAACCCCACGTGAGATGATGAGACAATACAGTAAAATTAACTAATTAAAGGGAATAAAGGAGTTAGACTATAAACATAAGACCCCCAGGAGTTACCATAATCTAGGAGAGAACTTTGTAATTCTATAGATATTAAGAAAAATCATGAATGATTAAAGAAAAAATAATCCATTGGAAAGAAAATGTTAAAAAAATGTTTTTGAGGTAATTAGGTAGATTTCACTCTATATCAAATACCCTAAACAAATGCAAAATAAAACGAGTATCAGATTTTTATTGAATTGGAAAAAAAAATTATCAAGTGAGCAATAAAATGGACATTACCACAGTCCTAGCATAAATTTCAGCAACTCCCTGGAAAACAAATTAGCTTTAGGTCTCAAAAAATTTTTAAAAGGTGATATCTTTTGCTTTCGTAATTACACTCTGTCAAATCTCTCCTAGGAAATATTCAACATTGGGTACAGTTTTATACCCAAGGACATTTCCCCAACATGATTGGTAATTGTGAAATTTTGAAATATTCTTAATCTAAAAAAAGGTAAAATGTTAAACAAGGCTACATCCATAGACTGGAATATTATGCAATCATTGTCGGTGTTCTATTTCAGTGTTTTAATGACATGAGAAAATGTTTGTAGTGTAAAGCTTAATTTAGAAAATCAGCAAGCTTCTTCAAATATATCTTTTGACTCAATCTTGTGTGTGTGTTTCTGTGTGTGTGTCTGTGTGTGTGTCTGTGTGTGTGTATGCACACACGTGTGAAACAGAGCTACATCAATTAATTTTTTCTAGGTAGTAAAATTGCAAATGTATTATATAAATTTCTTTATTGATTTTTGCATATTTTAGAATTTTAATTCAAGAAGTATATATTATATAGTGAGAAAAATAAAAGACAAAATTTTAAAAACAATGTAAATTTCCACAAGGGAGGTCAAGGAAGATAATGCCCAAAAAAATGCCCAATAGCTTTGCAACAGGAAAGGAAATGGTTACAAGAAAGAAAAGGACATTTTATTGATGTGATTAAAGCAGAAGTTATAGTTTATAGAGTTGGTGAGTAAATACAGAGCGATGAAAGCGGGAGGAGGTCAGTAGGGATGGGCCTTTTATGAACTTTGGTTATGAAGAGCAATGTGGATACAGGACAAGGAAGTCACTCTTTTAAGGGCCATTACTACACAGGTCACTCAATCAAGTATGGGATCTGTCCTCGAGAAACATAACATTTTACAGGGTTTTCCTCAAAAATTCTCTCACATTCATATTTCCTACCAAGGAGATTCAGGAAGAATGACCCAGCAAAATTACCTTTCATCCAATAGGTTCTGCCCACCTGTAAGCTTTATACAGACGACTTGGCCTTAACAGCTCTATGTATTCCCTCATCATCAAACCTCTCTCTACCTTTGACTCTGAATTATATGATTAAAATATAGCTGCAGCAATTTTCAGTACATATTCCTTCTTTTTCTTAAAGCAGCAGCTATTGGATGCATATTTAAAGAAGACAATTTTTAAAGAAAATATCACCTTAACTAAAAGGAAAATTCAAAATATTATAGTCTAGGTAAAACTTCCATTCCTACATATAATCTTTGATCACTTTTAATATATTAAAAGGAGGTTATAGAAAAATATTGTTTCACATTTGTTAGATTACTTAAGGAAAAATAAATACACATAGAAAAATAAAATATTGGAAAAATGCCCCGACACAAAGTAATTACATAGAATATAGCAATTGTGAAAAATATGAAAATGACATGAGATTTCACATGAAATACAATAATATATTAACACACAGTTGTTTGGGTAGATTATTCTCAGAATTTATTGACAAACAGCTTCTATCTATAAACAATCTATATTTGAGGAACTTCACTACATCCTGTTAAGATCCTTGACTCCAAATTGGTCTTGTTGGCAAATCAAGATATTCTATTCTAGCCACAAAACATTTATAAATAAATGACATTATTCCTAGCTTTTCTGACCCAAATACATTAGCTTTTGCTATTAATTAAAAAATGAAGTAAACCATTTTTGGTTTGTGTATGCTTATAATCATGTTGTTTTTTTTTTTTTAATATAAGAAACAAGCTTTTATCTCACTTGCTTCCAAAATGTGGGTAAGGGTTCAGTGTGATGGGAAGCAGGAGACATCAGAGCATGAGAAGTTCTCATAGAGGAACAGATTAAATGAATTGAAAGTATTGGACAAAAGTATTACTTTCTTGGTATAGAATGGAGTGACCAGACTGTGAATCCTTGGATAAATTTATTACAAATGTCAATATATTAAATATTTATAAATTATTCTGATACTTAAAACACTTTATTGATCTCATGCTGAATGGTTATATGTTATATCCTTTATTAAATAAGGAAAATAGTACACTCAGAATTTATGAGATCTTTTTCTTGATTTTTAAAGATAATATAAGAAATAAGTAAAATATTTAGGTATATGATTATCAACGATATTTCCTCATTTTATACATGTATGTAGATAGAATATATATGAATGACATTCCAATATATGGAAGTTTGTGTTAAATTTAAAATAATTCTTTGGAAATTAGCCTGTTTGAAACTCAGATGTGAATCAACTTGTCTGTCAATGTATTTGCCAGAAAGTTATAGCAAAAGCAGAGGGGAAATTAAATTATTCCAATTCTGTATTATATTAAACTGAATACCACAACTAGGCAAGTGAGGTAGAGAGGGAAAAATCTAGTTGAGAAGAGGATTTAGACAAGAACAAGGTGTATCCTGAAGAGGAAAAGACCTTACACTTCTATCACAATCAAACGTCAGGAGTCACTATCGGGCCATAGAAACAAGCAGAGGTGGATTTATCATAAAGCAAAATAAAGGATAAGCTTCAGGGCTCTCATTTGCACAGACCCCTTGCAAGGCCCTGAACCTAATTTTATGTTATAATTTTATATTCTTTTTAATTAAGTACCCTACACACACACACACACACACACACACTCATAACGTACAAATGTCAAGCCTCTCAAAACCTAGATCTCTCTGAAAACCAATGGGAGAAAGAACTGCCATATCTGCATTTAAGTTTAATTGCCACTGGGTTTAAGCAGAATGTAGATATATGATGGCCTTCACCTTTTCCAGGTATGAATATGTGTTTACTAGGGAAATAACTCAACATATAATTTACTTTTACTAAGGGAGGGACTGGAAAACATAACCAGATATTGTAAAGTTTCAATAGAGCAGACACTTGCAGGTCAGCCAGTAAAATATAACCACGATTGGGCCCTCAAATGGAAAATTCTTGGACTCTGGTTAAAAAGAGAAGGCTCAACTCCTGTTGAGCAACCCAAAATTGAGTTGATTCTCAGTGGATGAGTAAAAATTGGTACAAAAAAGTTGAGGTATCTTTAAATGCCTGGGAAGATTCTCCCTAAAATCTTGGAGATTTAAGTTTTCTTTTTCCAAATAATATGTATGCTCTTTTAATAAAAATTCTATTTTATTTTTTGTAAAGTGTCAATTTCATTAAAATTATTCTATATTGAATGTCACTATCAGCAGAAATTCCTTGGAGAGAATTGTGAGAGGTTACACTCTCTAGCAAGAATTGAGCTTCATCTGCTGCTGTTTACCTGAATTAAAGATACAAAGTTTAGAGACACAAATTTCAAGGGAGGACATTTACATTCAGCAGCACAACACTTTAGTGAGAAATCACTATGTACAAGGCACTGGGCTAAGACAGAGAACGATGCAAAGATAAATTAAGACTCATCCCTTGCTTTAGTTTCAATCATACAAATGATTCAATATCAATAATTGATTCTTTAGTGCAACAGATTCCTTGAATAAAAATAACTGTTTTGCATGCTGTAGGTGACAGTAAAACAACTTTTTATAAGGAAAGCAGATGATAATTATGAACTTATTAACTACACATTCTGCAGCCACATTCCACTTCCTCCACAAATGTATAACCTATGGCATGTGGCAATGACTCCTAGACAACAGTATCACAAAATACATTATATTGTTTTCAATATTTCTTCACAAACTATAGACTAAAATTCATTTTCTTCAACTTAGGATTTGAAAATTGCTAAATTTAATGCTTTTACATGTTTACCTTAACTTTCTTTGAAAACATCCACCTTCTTTCATATAACTCCTCTGGCCAGCAACTAACTCTCCTGCACAATACCATTTCTTAGCAAGTTTGTCTTGTTCGTTCTTTTTTTCTAAGTGTCCACAAACTGTTTTAAGAAGTAAGTCAAGAACTACAGTCTTCACAATGGCTCCCTGGATGACTACAGATGACTTCTTTTATTGCTTTTGTGCGTGTGTGTGTGTGTGTGTGTGTGTGTGTGTGTGTGTGTGTGTGTGTGT